>NC_133335.1:154353251-154653251 GCF_042186555.1 Aquarana catesbeiana
TGTATTAATACCTTAGATTACAGTTTTTCTGTGATCCATATTTGTGTTTCAGATAGACACTAACAGGTGAATAGGTATGGTGTGTTGCTTGGCAGCCTTTCCCATGCCTCACTTGATTAAAAGGCTATCTCCATCCAACACTAACAGTTCAGGTGTGTGAGCCATAGAGGCTATAATCGCTGCCTTGTTTCCTAGAAGATCAAATAGTAAGATCTGCAGTGATATGTGCCTCTAGTTTCACCCACAAGAACACACTCTCTCGCAGGCGGTGGATATATCCTGACAACTGGATACCTGGCAGATATGAAAAGCCAGCATTTTATTTGATTTCTCAATTATTTGCCAGCAATTCATGGAAAAGGGTGCTTAAAATTTGACACATGCCTGTTTCAATAAGCAGTTTAGCTAGAAGCCAGCAAAATCTAAAGCATGGTTAACAAAACCTTTTAAATAATGCTAGATGCGAATAGTAGACTAGAGAACTCTGTTTGTTATAAATAATTGGGACCTTGAGCTGTACTCATCTGTCCTGAACAAGGTAAACACATTGGAGCGCTGGACAATATTCAAAAATAATATGTCTGTCTGGAAGCAGAGTATCTGAAGGACGTTTATACAGCTGTTTTAAGCCTGTATAAACTATACTAAACCAATGACCATCCACATTGGTTATAAAAAGGCCTCTCATCTTCCACTAGAGCATGTAAACCTTCCATCAAGCATTCTCTGTAGTTCAGGTAACTTGCTAAGTATAAGGATGAACATGCATCTAGCTATTAAGAATATATTCTTTAAATAGTGTTTGGCTTCTTGTGCTTGCTTAAAGTACATTTTGGACATGTGTTCCTCTGGTTTCCATGGGTGCTATAAAGCAACAAGGTTAGGATAAGAAAAGTCTTTAATCATCTGTATTTTAATGGTGCACTCAAGTTTGTGTTTTCGGGTCCCTGCTAGACGTTGATTGAGTTGGATTATTCTGAATAGTAGTAAAAGACTGGACAGAACTTAGAGAAGTCATAGTGTAAGCTGGTCGGCCTGTGCCTGGAGGTCCAGAGACTGGTGAACCATAGGTACTCTTAGGGCTTGCATTAGCCTCTTCAGTCTGTTGTTGTATCCTCATCCTTTCCATTTCCCCATGTGATAATGGTGTCCCAGGAGAACACATGGTGTTAGAGGGAATGTAGCAGCAGTCCCTCACTGGATGAAAGGACTCAGAGTCTGCAGGACGTGAGCAGGCATCTGGTGAAACCCTTGTAAAATGGACTTGGTTGTAAGGAATATCTGAAGCCATGGATCCATGGCCAAGGTTCCTGGGCATTGAGGATTCCTGCACCAGATGAAGCGAGTGTGGCATAGGATAGCTGGGCCTTGGTTGTTGTTCATTACAGCTCATATGGCTTGCAGGAGGGGTGGAAACGACTTGGACTGTGTAGGGACATGCTAGTGGTGAGTTGTACTGTTGGGAAGCTAGTAAGGCTTGTAATAAGCGCATCATGTGCTGCAGCTCCTTGCTGAGTTGGGAAACTTCCTGGTTAAGACTGTTGATCTGTAAAATAGAAAGATTATTTTCTTATATTAGCTTATTATATTTCATAAACATAATGAAATCAGTTAAAGGGATTGTAAACCTTTGCTTTAATTTTTTTTTTTAAATAACAAACATTTCATACTTACCTCCACTGTGCAGCTCATTTTGCACAGTGTGGCCCCGAACCTTGTCTTCTGGGGTCCTCCGACGGTGTTTGTGGCTCCTCCTCGCATAGGTAAGCCCTCTAGGAGAAGAGCTCTCCCTGGGGGTTAACGTGTGGGCTCGCTCCCGAGTCCAGCATTTGCGTGCATAGACACAGAATACCGGACTCATCCCCGGCGCCCGCGTCATTAGATTTGATTGACAGCAGCAGGAGCCAATGGCTGCGCTGCTATCAATCTATCCAATCAAGAGCCAAGAACCCCGGGCAGAGAGGAGGAGCACGCTCAGGTGAGTAAAACAGGGGGCTGGGGGGACGGTCAGTGTCAGACGTTTTTTCACCTTAATGCATAGGATGCATTAAGGTGAAAAAACACGACTGTTTATAACCCCTTTAAGCCTATGTAGTATTTGCCTTTTTTTTTTTTTTTTTTCTTTCACTCATTTTTAGTAATTCAGCTATTTCTTGAGGTATGGTAAACTATGTATGTATAAATAAACTATTTTTTGGAAATCTAAAATAAGTTCTGTTGCTTTTACGAGCTGAAATTTAGCACACGCCCATGCACATAGGAGTTATTCATTGTGTTGCTTTCCCATATGTCAGAGAAATCAGCTAGTTGATGTTCAGTAGGTTATGAAACAAAAGATATATACACTCTATGGTCAGAAGTATGTGGGAACCCTCCGAATTATTGTGATCTGGTGTTTTCAGTAAAGATTACTGTATATGCTACAGCATACAGTACACAATTGGTTACTGTTAATGCTATAACATATAGTACAAAACATGTTATTTATTTATTTTTGTAATTCCTTTATTTCTGTTCAAGATGGTACAGTTTAATAGTCAAAAACAGATGACAGTGTATACAAGAAAAACAGAAACGTGTAACAGAAAGAGTTAGATGTTATATCAGCAGTGTCAAATAACGATTCCCTCGGTTATGCACTCTGTAGAATATGTAAGAATGTAAGGGTGAGGCTGTATGATGGAGCTGTCCGTGTGCCAAACTGGGGAGGCTTACAGACTGTTATCTTAAAACCCACTTAGGCTAGTAAAGCTACCAGGGCCATACAGTGAGAAACACATTCACAGCTGACTGGGAGGGATGCCTCCCGAGTACCAGCTGAGCCCAGCCATGGGACACAACAGACGGGTGATGTAAAATAAGATATTCATATTATCTGACAAGACCAGCCCATGACTGGGAACAATTTGGGGAAGAGAGGGCTAGGGGAGAGAGGAAGGACGGGGGGGGGGGAAATAAGACTCCCCAAATGGGGGGGTAAAGTGAGGGGTAGGCAAGGAGGTAGCGGGGTAGAGGGGTGAAGAGGGGGGGGAGAAAGGAAGTTGGAGACGGTGCCCCCCGACTAGGGAGTAACCCGAGCCCCAGGGATTACTCAGGCTGTGCAACCTCTCGGAGGTATGCTTCAGTGTAGATGTAATGTTGCCATGGTCGCCATGTCTCCTGGAAGGCCTCCTCCCTACCGTACAAGGTGGCAGTGAGATCCTCCATGTTTCTTAGTTAATTCACCTTGGCAAATCACTGGGATTTCATTGGTGGAGTCTCTGATCTCCAACACAAAGGGATGCATGCCTTGGCGGCATTCAATAAGTACAAAACATTTTAGACAATTGTGTGCTTCCAATCTTGTTGCAAAAGTTTGGGAAAGGCCGTTTACTCTTCCAGCATGACTGTGCTGCTGTACACAAAACTAGGTCTGTAAAAACATGGTTTGACAAGAATGGTGTGCAGGAACTGGCATGACCTGCATTGATGCTTGCCTTCATTATCCTTTCCATACATAGGAGCATGTATGCATGTATGCAATGCATGTATTTATGTATGTACTGTATGTGCATGTATTAGGGGATATGGGGCATTAACTTTTTTTTTGTTGTTTTCGTTTTTAAAACTTTTTTCTTACATAACTTTTTTGCTGTCACATGCAGGGACCAGTAGCCTATGTGATAGTATATTTATAGTGATGTGGGGGTACAGGTGGCTTTGGAAGTGTTCGGCAGCTGCAGAAAGCCAACAGTTGGCATGTATAGTACAAACAATTTGCCAGCAGGAGTGTGAGTAAACTCGCCCACTGCAATCAATGTAATCCTTACCTCAGAAGCAGCAAAAGGGTTACCTGTCTTCTCTCTTCTGGGGAGGCTTTCCACAAGATTCTGGAGTGTTTCTGTGGGACAGGCTATTTTCCCTAGTGATAAATGTTAATTCTTGTGGTCGAATGTTCTTAGTCTATAGCGTTAGGCTATTTTACCTATTGGCAAATGTTAACTAACGCTATAGACTAAGAACATTCGATCAGCAGGGGAAATAATATGAGAAAGACCTCTGCACTATGGAAAATCCTGAAGTAATGGGTGTTCAGCTGAGCGAGCCTCCAGCTGCAGTGTTAAGCAAAACATTATTACCACTGCTAAATGTGACAGCTTCCTTCTGATTGTTAGGGAGGTGGCACTCACTGGAGTCTAATAATAACAATAACAAACAGGGGGGATAGTGTAAAAAAATAAAAATAAAATAAAAGTATGGGGTCCCCCCAAATTTTGCACTAGACCCTCTGAGTCTGGTATGAGTTTTAATATAAAGCCCTACACAACAAAAAGGGGATGGGCTCCCTCCTAAAATCCATACCAGAGCCTTTTGGTCAATCCCCTGAGGGGTCCCAAATATGGTCATGTCCATATGTGATCAATTATATCACCTGGAATCCCTGTCCCTTTACTTTTATTGCAGCAGGAGTTAAGTGACATCCTATGTACTACTTACTTATTCACATAGGGAGGGCAGGTAGCCCTGTGGGAGCCCCTTATATTTTTTTAATAATTATTTATTACAGGTAATTATATAGCATAAACAATTTATGCAAAGCTTTACATATACCTGTGTGCGGTACGGTGGTGAATAAACCCCTTGACTGTAAGCCCACCAGGTTCTTGGGCAGTGCTAAGCAGGGGCCTACTGCGCCCATGCACTAGGGTACCTTTGCCCGAGGACACGCTCATCACTGTCTGTCCCAGGTGGGAACTGCAGTCACGTGAACAGTCTAACATTAAAGCAGAACTTTACCCATATCGACTTGATAAAAAAAAATAATATTCTTTAGCAAGGAACATACATTCCACATTAATAATTGTGTTACCAAAATGAGTGTGTACTGTTAATTGCCTCTTCCATTGCTCCTGTTTCTTCTTGCTGGGGGCTGTCATTTTGTTGAAGCCCAGAGCTCCTGAACAGCAGTAAATCATAAAGCATAACTAAACCCATCAATACGGTTTAAAAAAACAGTTACATTACTGGAATGCCGGGATTGCTAACTGTCACATCTGCTTGTGTCCTAAACCAAACTGTCAAACCATCAAATGGCTGGTGTCATAACTGATCACATGTGAATGCACATTACTTTTGAGCACTATGCACTACCTTTTTTTACATTTTTTGCACTTTAACAGTGACAAAGCTTTCTTTTAAGCAAAACATGTAGGTTATTTTGGGCTTTGTTAATTTGGGGAGTTTTTTGGTTGTGGGTATGCATGGCTTTAGTGGGGGTATAGCACCTTGGTTTGATGAAAGATAAATGGTGCTCATTAGAGAGGGCATGTGATCTATAATAAGGTAGCATTTGTGGAACTACTGTTATAGACAGATTGGTTGGAGTAGAGCTGTAGAATTGAAGAAACTAAGCAGGAACTACAGCTAGAACTAATGATATAATTATCTGAGCTGAGCTGTAGAACTGTTGAAAGATATCAGTTTATCAGACAGTTTATAGGCATATGTCAGATTATCTATCGTATTGACAGGTAGGGTATTAAAGTATCCTCCTGCAGATTGACAGTTTGCCGCAAAGCCAGCAGATCAGATAAGATCTACTATACAGCCAGAGAGATCCTGTTCAGACTAGAAGAAGGGAAGATATTTATAGTATTAAAGACCCCAGGTTAGATTGTGACCACCATGGTAATCTCTCATCTTTAATTTTTTGAGGTGACCCCTTTAAGAAAAAACACAACACACATGTTTTCAATATTTTATTTGTAAGTCAATAAAAGTTAGGTTTTAAGACCAGTTGCCTTAGGTGTGGTGGGATACACACCCTTGTGTTGTAGATAAATTAGTATAGCCAGAAGCTGATCACTATAAAATTAAGGCATTGTTAGTGAAAAATAGCTTGATGTCATCCACAAACACTGAAATGGCACTTTTAATACCAGACCCTATAGCATTTATAAATGTAAGGGTCCCAACATTGAACCTTGGGGTACACCACTGATAGCTATCTGAATATGGTCTTTTAGCCAGTTTTTTTACAAATGGATTTTTCCAAGCCTGTAGACCTTACACAATAGCCATGTGTGGGGAACTGTGTCAAATGCTTTTGAAAAATTCAAGTATACTTAGTGCTCTTGCTTGGTACATTCACTTGACACAGTAGTACCTTTTACCCCTCTAGTGCTATTATAGGCCCAGAGTAGTTTAGCATATCTGCCATATGACACTTATGCACCCCTTTAGTAACTTTAGACCAGGCTCGACACTGTTAATAAGCTTGACTGAAAGTCTTGCAGAGTAACATAACAATATACAAACATAGTCCAGGACATCCTAACCCTGACTGTCTGTTTAGTGGCTGCCCAGGCATAACTTAGGAAGGGGAAAGTCCATTAACTGGTGGAAGTTCATACTTAGAAGTGCTCCGGTCTCTTGTGGAACTACAAGGCACAGCAGGCTCACAGCAGCTTCCCATGCAGGCTCCTCTCTCCCTCCAGGCAGGTAATTGCTGGCTGTAAAGGGTTACATCTTCCTCTGTGTGTCTCTTGCTGCTTCACATGTGGCAGTATTTGTCTGGGCAGAGCCTTCCCCCTTTTTATATGATACAAAGAGGAGGGCAGAGCCCTGCAAAAAGGTTGCGAGCCAACAGAGGCAGCATTAAAAGATAAGCTCACCTTTATAAAAAAAAAATAACAAATGCAAGTAAAAAAATGTGCATTTATACGTTTTTTTTTTACTAGGAGCCTGCAAAGCAATGCACCTGTGATCAACAGATTGTGGGTGCAATGCAGGGCTCTTGCAGACTGTCAGTGTAAGCTGCCTACTTGTACCTCGTATGGGCAGGCAGTTACACACTGACAGGAAGCATCAATGAACTACCTAGAGCGTTCAACAGCTCCTGGTATTTCCCTGAGAGCTACAAACCATCAGCCGCAAAGGCTGTCGGTACTTATATTTATTTGGAGCACTGCCCCCTTGGGGACTGCTTGGATGTACTGGCTCATTTGCACCTTCATGACCCTGGGAACATTCCAACCCACCTGACACTCTGGGTTCAGACATCTTTGCACCACCTTAAAGTAATAAGTCAATCCACTCAAGGAGTTTATAATCTATTAACCTTTACTGAATAACTCAAGGAAGATTTGGTTGCACAAGGAGGTAATAGATCAACTGAACTTCGGATAACAGTCCTAGTTCATAAGAAGAATTCCTCCACAATAATACAAATTAAAACAATCTGGAGATACCAGTGTCTTATATACACGTATGTACAACGGAGTACCGCTTGAACATGACCTGAAAGGATAAGCAAGAGTTAAGACATTATTTCTGGCAAGAATTCTAAAGGGGAAACCCAGGCCGGCCTATTCAACTTTAATCCTAATGAGAGATCAATTAAGCAAGAATAGTATGAGGGCCCTTTAAGTAATAAAGACAGTAATGTCCCAGTTGCAGGCCTGATGGTCTTCGCTAGCAGTTGGAGTTTGTTAACTATATCCCATAAGGTGCAGTAACAAGGCAATGGTATTTCTTGGTAAGGTTGATGCAACAGGTGTACATATATACAATGTTCAAATAGAGATGCGGTAAAGTGTTTCCCCAGGGTAAAGCTGTCTGTGCACAGTGTCCCAGTGAAGCAACAAAGGAAGGTTTGTAAAGGTGGGCAATTGCCCTCTCACCAACGACCAGACTGATTCAATGCCTTCTGAACAGCGATTCCTGAAGAGGTGTCCTTGCAGCGGTTCCACTCGCGATGATCATCCGATGAACAGCACAAAGCGCGGGTTGTTGGACTATGAGGCTGATGCTGGATAGATGCCTGATGATCAGCAAGCAGGAATGGGCCCTTCTCGGCCAGGTTGGAATCTTGTACACCTTGAGGTAGGCCACGACCTCACCCTCTCCAAACAGAGAGGTCAGTCACACACCAGGCCCAGGAGGAAGAGAGCATAATGTGTGTCTCTGGTCTCTTTTATGCTCTTCCCAGCATTCTCCCTGATGATAGCATCCCTGGGATATGAAGTCTGGGTGCATAGTCATAAAGAGTAATTGCCATTCTGAGGAACTACTAATCCCAGAATCAATTTGGGTCGGCTCACAGATATGATGTCAGTTAGTGATGCTGGGCATTAGAGAGACAATACAGTACATAGAAATGACGCGGAATTGCGAAGCGTTGCAATTGTAGTCCACATTGCTACATTCTCCCCCTACTTGAAAGTCTTTGGTCCCTGAAGACAGAATACAACCTGCGGGATCACCCCTACTGTATCATAAGAAATGAATGGTTAATTGCATGACAAACCAGAAGTTGTCAATAGTATATTTAATCCTAAATATCGGTTAGAAACCAGAAATGGTAAACCAACATATAGGCTAAATGGAAGGCGCTCAGAAAAAATATATAGGTAAACCTTGCAGTGTACAATGATGGTGACCACCTCTAATGGTCAATCGGTTACCTAGGTATAAACAATAAAAGTATACTTTGCAGTGTACAATAGTGGTGATACCCTCTATTAGTGAATCAATCACCTAAATACAATAATGGTGATACCTTCTATTAGTGAATCAATCACCAATCACCTAAGTGTAGCACACTAAAATAGCACAGTATCCAGTAGAATCATTCGAGGTGCTATTATAAGCATAAACCACTGCAGCTATATGGTCTCCCTAGTGCTGTTTCTTCTCTTCTTCTCCAAGGGAAGGGTTCCCAATATGTTCAGCAGGGTTCGGTTAAAACACTCAGGTTGTGGATCCCCTTGAGGGTGGTAAGGAGTAGTCCTGGATTGCTTTCTATTTAAGAGCTCACACAGTGTTCTGGTCAGCTTGCTCTCAAAATTCCGACCCTGATCCGAATGTAGGCGCTGAGGCAGCCTATAGTGAACGAAGAACTTTTCCACTAGAGTTTTTGCTACTGTACTGGCTTGCTGGTCCCTAGTGGGGAAAGCTTGAGCATAACGGGTAAAATGATCTGTCACAACCAGGACATTACTCTGTCCACTCAGGTCAGGTTCCAAGCACAAGAAATCAATGCACACCAACGCCAATTGTCCCTGGCTTTGAAGATGGCCCATTGGGGCTGCCCTTTCTGGCAAAGTCTTTCTCTGAATGCATCTGCTGCAAGACGACAGTAGCTTTCCACCTCAGTTCTCATGGATGGACAATAAAATCAGTCTCTAACTAACTTGAAGGTTCTATCTGGACCTAAGTGGCCATGATCATCATGGAGAGCGGTCAACACTACTAGTCAGTATTTCTCAGGGAGGAACAGTTGACAAACACCCTCTAGTACCTCAGATGGACCTCTCCAGTATATGAGTCCATCTTCCAACCGCATTTGTTTCCATTCTCTATGGATGACTTTGGCTCCCTCAACGGGACTACTCAGCAGCATTTGAGGGTTCTGGGTGGCTAACGATTTCCTCACAAGGGACCTTCATGTTGGTCCTGTCTCATGTCCTTTCACAGGGGTGACTCCCACAGCTTTGGCCCCTATGACCCCTTGGTGTTTATGCTCTACTCCTTGACATACAGCTTCTCCTTCCAAGGGCAATTTTAAGTGAAACGAAAACAGAAACAAAAATGGACTTTGTAGGCACCAAATGCATAACATTTGCAGGGATGAAATCCTACAATCATTTTAAGATATGTAAGAAAAATCTCTACATGTTTCGCAATATGAATGCTTCTTCAGGAGCTTATTAAATATTCTACAGGAGAGGGAAAAATTGCAAGCAGTCAATAGCAAGAAACAAAAAAGATTATAATATTAACTACCACAATTGAGGAAGCATAAGGGCTCCTGGACTCCTTGATGACCCCTGAACTCTTCAGTTCATCCAACTGCTCTTGAAGATCCTCCAGATCACATAAAAGGATTCGCCTAGCTCTTTCATGAAAAGGCTTATCTTCAGTTAGTCGAATTCGATGTTGAGCACTCCGTGCACAGCCCACATCAAAGTCATTCCTGGAGAACATTTTCTCCCATTGGGCTATTTGAGCTTTGATCCTCTTCTCCCATCCGGAGGTTAGATTTGGGCAGTGGACTGTAGTCTCTCTTCCATCTCCCTTTTAAACTAGCTCATTTCCTGTCACGGAAGTGGCAGCACTCACTTTCCCAATCACCATCCTGGGCTTTAGGCTGATTGGATGACTGGTGGCGTTCCTTACACTGACCGGAATTTGCCCCCCGTTTTTCAGTAAGGCTTTAGTGGGTATGATCTCTGGGACCACCTCTATTCCATTTCCTCCTCTGTTGATTAAGCTTATACCATCACATAGGGACCCAGCTGGTCCCAGGACAGCTTAACCGTGGCTTTCAAGCAGGCTCTCTCGCCCAGCTTCAACACCCTTTCATGGGCATCCAATCACCACAGTCTTCCCACTCCTTCCTCGGGGGCCTTCTTCTTTTGCAACACTCTTTGGAAAGCAGCTGAGGATGGATCTTTCCGACTGGGACACCCTCCAAGGCCAGTGGAGTGAGTAGTCTTCACACCAGATTAGTGTTGGTGCCTATTAACAAGGAATTTCAGCCTGTCCCAGGAGGTCGGGGCAGACAACTGCCAATGTATCAAAAGTGTCTGGTTTTCCAGCCAAGGCGGTGTCAAATGTTATCATCATGGGTATGTATCCATCATATGGGCACTTCTGGGTCCCTATGCCCCAATCTTGAGACACAAAGGGATGTCTCAAGTATTTGTGGTTAAAGTCTCGGTACAGCAACGTCACCTTGGCTCTAGTATCTAGTAGAGCTTGAGTGTAGATACCCTCTACCTGCATTGAGACTATAGGGGAGGGCCCCACTAAGTTCTTTGGCAGGTTCCCAGCGGGTGACTCTATAGCTTGTGCTCTAATCAGCCTCCTTGAAGGCAGTGGAGTTGGTCTAACTATTTGCTCAGTAAGGTGTGCATTGATTTCTTGCCCCCGTCTTTCCTTCCCAAGGGTTTTGTTTCTTTTGGTTTTCTCGGTAACTAAGGGGAAAGGGTAACATGGGGCTTGCGGCCCCTTTTCTTCTTAGATCTTCTCTTGACTTTGGAGCACAGTTTTCCCTCTGGACTTTCAATTAGCTCCTTCACTGTCTCCTGAAGTTTCCCGCCGGCTTTGGGAAGAGTAACTTCTGTAAGGCTTTCAGAACCTCTGTGAGTAATTGAGGGCTGATGCTGGTCTTGGGACACTCAGCCGAAAGTGTCCACCTTCTCCACACCCGTAACATCTCTTTTCTTGCCCTTGGAAAGTTTTGACTTTCGCTTACTGGAAAGCAAAAAGCATGATCCAATTTGTGCCTTGAGGTTGGAAAAATATCCTTCCTAGTCCCCCAGGAGGCAATCGGATATTCCCTGGATCAACACTGCATAGCTTGGTGTCATCTGCTAACAAGTCTGCTTAAAAAGTAAGGGTCCCAACACTGAACCTTGTGGTACACCACTGATAACCTTAGGCCATTCAGAGTATAAATCATTAACCACTACTCTCTGAATACGGTCTTTCAGCCAGTTTTCTATCCATTTACAAACTGATTTTTTTCAAGCCTGTAGACTGTACCTTACATATTAGTCGTGTGTGTGTGTGGAACTGTGTTAAACGCTTTTGCAAAATCCTAGTATACTACGTCCACAGCCAGTCCTTTGTTCAAGCTTTTGCTTTACTCCTCATAAAAAAGGAAACAGATTTGTTTGACAACTTTGACCTTTTGTGAATCTATGCTGACTATTGCTTAAAATATTATTTTCTAGCAAAAACACAATGATAAAAGTAGCTTGTAGTTACTTGGACTTTCATGCGTTTTTAAATATAGGCATCGCATTGGCCTTACGCCAAGCCAGTGGTACTATGTCAGTTATTAAAGAGTATCTAAAAATTAGAAATAATGGCTTAGAAATAACAGAGCTCAACTTTCAAGATCCTTGGGTGTAAGCCATCTGGTTCAGGTGTTTTTTTCACAGTCACCTAACTAAAGGCAAACTATTACATACATATAACAAACACTACAGCTATTATTCTTAAGCCCCCTTTCACACAGGATGGATCAGTTTTGACGGACTCCGCTTGTTTAGCGGGGATCGCTCCATTGATCCCCGCTGAGCAGGCGGATGATAGGTCCATCTCCGCTCACTGTGCAGACCTATGAGAGCCCCACTCTCCTCTATGGGGAAATCGGATGAAAACGGACAACCTGTCTGTTTTCATCCGATTCCATCTGATCCAACCCACTTGAGGGATGGCGAACACATTGCCATACATCTGTTTTCAACGGATCTTGTCGGATCGGATGGCAGGCGGGTGTCAGCAGACACATATCCACTGACATCCGCCTCCCCATAAAAGTCAATGCTGAAAAACGGACAGGCGGATCCGCTTTACAGGTGCTACAGGGCTAAAAATAGCGACTGCATAGCGCCTCTTATGTCTCTAGAGTGTGAAAGCTCGAGCGGTGCCCTTGCAGGATGGTAAAAAAAGTCCTGCAAGCCGCATCTTTGCAGCGCTATAGGAGTGGTGTATACACCGCTCCTAAAGTGCCCCTGCCCATTGAAAACAACGGGGCAGCACTGCTAAACCACCGGCATAGCGCAGCGGTGGTTTTAACCCTTTTTCGGTCGCTAGCGGGGGTTAAAACCGCCCTGCTAGTGGCCAAATAGAGCGCCACTAAAACGACGTTTTTTTAGCACTGCTTTACCGCCGACGCCTGCCTGCCCCAGTCTGAAAGTAGCCTTAAAGTCACAATGGAAGGGTCGCCAGTGGTTTTGGAAAGGGATGCCCAAGGTAATAGAGGTGATATGTTCAGTTGTCCACAAACTTTTGGCCATGTAGTATAGTGAAGGATCTCTTAAAAATTAAAGTTGAACTTTGCTAATAAAAGTAGTCTGTTATTAAAAGCTTTTCCTTAATTCTACTTATTTTTTCTTTCTTTGCCTTCTAAAGCAGGGGTCTTCAAACTTTCTAAAGAAAGGGCCAGTTTATTTTCCTTCAGATTTTGGGAGGGGGCAGACTAGACAGCGGGAGTGGAAATTTTCCTGGCATTAGTGGGAGTAAACATTGCCACATTTGGTATTAGGGTGAGGAATAGTGCTCCATCGTTGGTATTAAAGGGAGCAATAGTGCTCCATTATTAGTGTCAGTGGGAGAAATGGTGCCCCATTGTTGGTGTCAGTTGACAGAATAGTGTCTTGTATCAGCGGGAGAAATAGTGCCCCAAGGGTCGAATAAAGGTAAGCAAAGGGCCGCATCCAGGCCACGGAAAGCAGTTTGGAGACCCCCGTTCTAAAGCATTATTGCATTCTTTTCTCTTTCTTTCTTTCTTTCATGCGCGGTCATGGAACACCAAATGAAATGCGTATCCTTTTTTTCACACAAATAGAGCTTTCTTTTGGTGGCATTTGATCACCACTGAGTTTTTTATTTTTTTATTATATAAAAGAAAAAAGTCCAAGAAAAAAGTTAGAAAATTCAAATTTCTTCATACATTTAGGCAAAATGTATTCTACTACATGTCTTTGTTAAAAAAAATTCCAGTAAGTGTATATTGATTGGTTTGCGTGAAAGTTATAGCGTCTACAAACTATGGCATATGTAGCGCTGGTAGATTTTTATCTACCGCTGATAGGTAAATTTAGTGGGTCGCTTATTATAGTTAGATTTGCCTCTGTTCCAGCTTGGCTGACGTTGCATGCAGTTCCACATTGTGTCGGCAGGTGTTGGAAAAGCAACGTGTTGAAGCGAATGAGTGCTCCTCTGTCCCGGAGATAACTCGGTGGAGGTGGTCCTCCGAGTTGCATTCTGGGAGAGGGTATTTATGGGACAGACGCCATGATTTAAGGTTCGTTTTCAGCCACCTGCTGGCCCTCCTGGCCAACAAGTATGCACTAGGAATACCACCTCGTGGTCTTCCGTTCCGGAGGTCCGTGTTGCTGTGGCGCGTGGGTGGGCCCAGAAGCCTGTCTGGGGCCTACCACAGCAGCGGAGGAATGGTCCTGAGCTGTCTAACCTGAGTGATGAAGTTTTACAACCAAGAAGATCCCAGGGGAGGACCCGTCATGGAAGGATCATGCAGAGTGCTGGTTTGGAGAGGGGCCTGGTGACTCGGTTGGAGGACGCATTCCGAAGTAGTCTTACAGTATAGTACTGCCGGGTTGGCTTAAAGGTCCAAGTACTGTATCTGACATTCATCATAAACCAATACATCCTGTGGCAGAGGATTGTACGGGTTTTATTCCAGATAAGTCTGTGTCAGAGCCTTTTGTTCATGCTACGTGCTGGCTGCTAGGCAAGTGAGAGATGTCTATCCAGGCGGGCAAAGATTAAATCCTACGAAAGGGGGACTATTCAATTGCAAGTGTTCAATTACAAAGAATGTTCTGAAGACATACAACAGAAAGGTATTTGAGCTTCCCTGCAGCTTTCCTGCTACCTCTTTCCTGCTACTTCCCTTGTTCGTCTAGACCCGGTGCCGGTGAAACAGAGGTGTCGAGAGTGAAGTTAATAAGCCCGCTTAAACCAGCAGCTCCACTGAGAGTTATTGCTACATGTGGGGGCTCGTCCGGGATTTGTTAGCCGTCAATTCTCACAACCTGGAGAGGTGTTTCACCAGGAGTTTACGGTGAGAACTGGACTTTGTCATTTTCTCAGGAGAAGAAGAGGTTAAAAGTTGCAGGACTTTATTTCTGAGATCAGAAGAACAAGTGGGAGGAGTCTACCCTACTTGATACCACGTGGGACGCGTGTATGTGTTTGGCGCCAGAGAGGAAGAGAGGCCTCATGATCGTGCTGAGAAGATCAGAGTGTGGCCATGTCTTTTTCGGCGATGCAGTCAATTATGGGACCAAGACTAGTTCCAGCGAGCACCGTGTCGAGTACTGTGTTGACCGGAACTCTGCTTACAGATACCGGTATTCGTCTGAAGCCGCAGGGGAGGATTGTTCTCTACACCGTTGGAGATATCGAAGGACCGGGCATGATTTGCCACAAATGTGAGGGACTGGCCGTACATTTCTGTCCATTTGGTCGCTGCCCGCAATGTGGAGAATATTTGTTTGTGGTGGAGCAACCTACCATGTCGCCCCGTGCTTATCGTATGGACTGGGCTACAGGTGTCGACATAGTAGAAGCTGCTACTTCTGCTGGAAGAGAATGGCAGGCCGTGACTTTGCCTGTCGCTACAGAGAATGTTCCGGAGAGAGACACTGCTGTTACCGATTCATCAGCGGACATTACTTTGATTTCCGCGTCCACTACACCTATCCCTGTTGTACCTGTCCAGAAGAAGGTGGGATATGTGAAGGCTTCCCGCGGCAGTGGTCGAGGCCTACCCCAGAGACAACCCGAACTGGATCCAACAAAGTCCACGTCAGGAATGGGTGAGCAATTGTTGGGGAATGTATCTGGGACTGTAAATAGATATATGCCAGCAGAAGAACTGGGAGATTCGGAGATAGAATCCATCATCTCTCCGGTGATGATGACCTATTTGAGACTATGTCGCAAGAGTTGTTATGGGCCCAAGGCAAGGATGTCGCCTCTGCCATGACTTTCCCTGAATGGACAGCCCTGAGTTCTGGGAAGGCATCACCCTGTGTGGAGCCACACAGCACTATAAATGAGACATTGTCAAAAGTTACTAGTTCACTTCAGACACCGGCTGGGTCTATGGTGAGCAAGTCATTGGATTCGTGTGTGCCTCCTGGTATGGGGAAAAATAGATCCTTACCGAAATGTGCACGTTTGCAGAGAATGTTGAACAAGCGTGTCGCTACGGAGTATGGTTTGGAGTTCCCATATGTCCCTCAGGACATAATGCAAGTGATTGAAGCTAACCGGGGGCTTTGGTACAGTGAAGCTGTTTGGAACTATTTGCCTGTGCCTAAGCCTGTCCGGAAAACTGGTTGTTCTGTTGCTATGGATGAACGTTACAGTGGATGTTTTATGCACTGGAATTATGGTCGGCACATTCATGCTGACAAAGTGGTCATTTGCAGACCCGGAAGAGATGACGTTGTGTATTTCATCACTACAGTGGATAAACTGGGAAAGACACTGACATTGCCAGATCCCCGGTTTTATTGGTAATTATGGACAAAAGAACTTTGAGTTAGTTAGTTAGTTAGTGTCAGTGCATAGAGATCTTCCTGGTCAAGATCTGAATACTCATCTCAGAGTTTTAAATCCAAGAACTTCTTTTTTGCTAGCCGGATTTTCTTCATTTAAGAAAAATTGTGTATATATAGGGATGGACTCCTAAAGATTAATCTGATATAGATAATGGGAAGAGAGTTTCATTTTTTTCAAATGAGACTTTGCTCCTGAAACAGTATAGGTTGCATGTATGTTTAATATGTTTTCCTTTTCAGGAACTATTTGATTTCCTATCAAGCTGTTAGGCTTTTCAGCTAAAATAGATAGTGAGGCTGTGTACAGTCATAGGATGGTTTTGTTTGCGGATGTGAACATAATGTTTTACTATGGAAGAGCCCTGGGGCCATCATAAAAAAAAAAAACTGAATTCTGACTTTGAAACTCAGAATTCTGAGATTGAAATTCAGAATTGTAAGTTTAAAAAAATAAATATATACAGAATTCTGAGATTAAAAGTCAGAATTCTGAGATTAAAAGTCAGAATTCTGAGTTTCAAAGTCAGAATTCTGAGATTAAAAGTCAGAATTCTGAGATTCAGAGATTTAAAGTCAGAATTCTGAGATTAAAAGTCAGAATTCTGAGATTAAAAGTCAGAATTCTGAGTTTCAAAGTCAGAATTCTGAGTTTATAAATATAGTAGTCTATAGGAAGATTTTAGGACCAATGAGCAATAATGTAGTAACACCCACAGACCATCATTCTGCAGACATACATGTCTTCTGCTCTGTATATGAATATGTAAATCTATCTTAGTTACAGCACACAGTATAGGGAAGCAGGCAGTGTTGGATTCTCTGGTTCCTCTGCTGTCTTATCCTTCTCTGTCATCTGCTCCAACATAAAGAGCCATGCTGAAAACATGTGTATTGTGGGGGTGGGGGGGGGGGGCACAGCTTCTATAGATAACAGAACACAATGGCCAGCACAGCACAGCTCTGCACCCCAACTTGTAGGAAACATTGCCACTTTTGCCCCTACATGAGGGAATTGCGAATTGCTAGAAAGCAGCAGGACAATGTGTGTCTATGTTCATAATGAATGGATCATAGCAATTACTTGTCTGGACTAATAGAGATGTTTCACATACAATTAACCTCATTTTAAACATAAAAGCAAATATAACCATTACTGAGAGATAGCATAGTGGTTAGAGCAGCAGACTTATATTGGTGAAGTTGTGGGTTCTAGACCAGATCAGGGCATTTTTTTATACATATATATTTTAAAATATGAGATAGTGAGGGCTTAAATTGTATTTTATCAATATATCCAAAACTGATTTCAAGGTATATTAACAAAGACACACTGATATATTGAGCACACAAAGTTGTGGTATATGCTGCCTACTATACATTAGAGAGTAGAGATTTCAAAGAAAAAACTGTGTATATATTAGGGTGATCAGATGGGATCATTAGGGTGTCATCTTCAGTTTCCCCTGGGGGGCAGTTCACAATTCCAGGAGACTGGTCATAACGAATCGATCATAATTCACTCGTCTGGATTAATACAGTTCTTTCACAGAGAATTAACCTCTTATTAAACATAGAAAGCAACAGTTAAGAACCCTTAAGTGATAGTATAGTAGATAGTATGGTAGAGTGCCAGGCCTATAGTGTTCAAGGTTCTGGTTCTTATCCAATTCAAAGCACGTTTTTTAATTATATATATATTTTCAATATATTGATTTTATATTAAACTTATTTTAAACAATAAGTTACTGAGAACTTAAATTGTATTTTATTGATATATCCAAATTGATTTCAAGGCATATTAACAAAGACATATTGATAAAATTGTTGTATAAACTGACTAATATAAATTAGAGAGTAGGGATTTTTTTTACAAATCTGTGTATATATTGGGATGATTTTGGTGACATGGGGCCAGTTCTCAATTTCAGAATTCCAGCTGCATGATAACCATCATATCTCACAACTCAACCACCGATGCAGGGGCATTTTTCCATCCAGTGACACCACCGATGCAGGGTCAGTTTTCCCATCTAATGACACCACCGATGCAGGGTCATTTTTCCTATCCAATGACACCACCGATGCAGGGTCATTTTTCCTATCCAATGACACCACCGATGCAGGGTCATTTTTCCTATCCAATGACACCACCGATGCAGGGTCATTTTTCCTATCCAATGACACCACCGATGCATGGTCATTTTTCCTATCCAATGACATCACCGATGCAGGGTCATTTTTTTCCATGCAATAACACTACCGATGCAGGGTCATTTTTTCCATCCAGTGACACCACCGATGCAGGGTCATTTTGTTTCCATCTAGTGACACCACCGATGCAGGGTCATTTTTTTCCATCCAATGACACCACCGATGCAGGGTCATTTTGTTTCCATCTAGTGACACCACCGATGCAGCGTCATTTTTTTCCATCCAATGACACCACCGATGCAGGGTCATTTTTTTCCATCCAATGACACTACCGATGCAGGGCCATTTTTTTCCATCCAATGACACCACCGATGCAGGGCCATTTTTTTCCATCCAATGACACCACCGATGCAGGGCCATTTTTTTCCATCCAATTACACCACCGATGCAGGGTCATTTTTTTCCATCCAATGACACTACCGATGCAGGGCCATTTTTTTCCATCCAATGACACCACCGATGCAGGGCCATTTTTTTCCATCCAATGACACTACCGATGCAGGGTCATTTTTTCCATCCAGTGACACCACCGATGCAGGGTCATTTTTTTCCATCCAATGACGCCACCGATGCAGGGCCATTTTTTTCCATCCAATGACGCCACCGATGCAGGGTCATTTTTTTCCATCCAATGACACTACCGATGCAGGGCCATTTTTTTCCATCCAATGACGCCACCGATGCAGGGCCATTTTTTTCCATCCAATGACGCCACCGATGCAGGGTCATTTTGTTTCCATCTAGTGACACCACCGATGCAGGGTCATTTTTTTCCATCCAGTGACACCACCGATGCAGGGTAATTTTTTTCATCCAGTGACACCACCGATGCAGGGTAATTTTTTTCTATCCAATGACACCACCGATGCAGGGCCATTTTTTTTCTATCCAATGACACCACCGATGCAGGGCCATTTTTTTCCATCCAATGACACCACCGATGCAGGGTCATTTTTTTCATCCAGTGACACCACCGATGCAGGGTCATTTTTTTCCATCCAGTGACACCACCGATGCAGGGTCATTTTTTTCATCCAGTGACACCACCGATGCAGGGTCATTTTTTTCTATCCAGTGACACCACCGATGCAGGGCCATTTTTTTTCTATCCAATGACACCACCGATGCAGGGTCATTTTTTTCCATCCAATGACACCACCGATGCAGGGCCATTTTTTCCATCCAATGACACCACCGATGCAGGGCCATTTTTTCCATCCAATGACACCACCGATGCAGGGTCATTTTTTTCCATCCAATGACACCACCGATGCAGGGTCATTTTGTTTCCATCCAGTGACACCACCGATGCAGCGTCATTTTTTTCCATCCAATGACACCACCGATGCAGGGTCATTTTTTCCATCCAGTGACACCACCGATGCAGGGCCATTTTTTTCCATCCAATGACACCACCGATGCAGGGCCATTTTTTTCCATCCAATGACGCCACCGATGCAGGGTCATTTTGTTTCCATCTAGTGACACCACCGATGCAGGGTCATTTTTTTCCATCCAATGACACTACCGATGCAGGGTCATTTTTTCCATCCAGTGACACCACCGATGCAGGGCCATTTTTTTCCATCCAATGACACCACCGATGCAGGGCCATTTTTTTCCATCCAATGACGCCACCGATGCAGGGCCATTTTTTTCCATCCAATGACGCCACCGATGCAGGGTCATTTTGTTTCCATCTAGTGACACCACCGATGCAGGGTCATTTTTTTCCATCCAGTGACACCACCGATGCAGGGTCATTTTTTCCATCCAGTGACACCACCGATGCAGGGTCATTTTGTTTCCATCTAGTGACACCACCGATGCAGGGTCATTTTTTTCCATCCAGTGACACCACCGATGCAGGGTCATTTTTTTCATCCAGTGACACCACCGATGCAGGGCCATTTTTTTCCATCCAATGACACCACCGATGCAGGGTCATTTTTTTCATCCAGTGACACCACCGATGCAGGGTCATTTTTTTCCATCCAGTGACACCACCGATGCAGGGTCATTTTTTTCATCCAGTGACACCACCGATGCAGGGTCATTTTTTTCCATCCAGTGACACCACCGATGCAGGGTCATTTTCCCATCCAGTGACACCACCGATGCAGGGTCATTTTTTTCATCCAGTGACACCACCGATGCAGGGCCATTTTTTTTCTATCCAATGACACCACCGATGCAGGGCCATTTTTTTCCATCCAATGACACCACCGATGCAGGGTCATTTTTTTCCATCCAATGACACCACCGATGCAGGGCCATTTTTTCCATCCAATGACACCACCGATGCAGGGCCATTTTTTCCATCCAATGACACCACCGATGCAGGGTCATTTTTCTTGTTCACTACTATTAGCCCCTTATGTGTGCTCCAGTTTTAAACTCTAAGACCCCTTTCACACCGAGCTGCCTATAGCGTCCGCTTTAAAACGCAGCTATTTTTATAGGCGTTTTACCGTCGGATTAGCGGCGCATTTTGGCCGCTAGGGGGGCACTTTTACCCCCCGCTAGCGGCAGAGAAAGGGTTAGAACCGCCCGCAATGCACCGCAATAGCGGTGTTTTGCCGGCGGTATCCCAGTGCTGCCCCATTGATTTCAATGGGGAGCAGCGGTGGAGGAGCGGTAAACACATTACTCCAAAGAAGCTGCTGACAGGACTTTTTTCATGTCCTGCCAGCACAGCGCTCCGGTGTGAAAGTCCTCGGGGCTTTCACACTGGAGACAATGATGCAGCTGTTTGAGGGCGGATTTCAGGCGCTATTTTTAACGCTATAGTGCCTGCAAAACGCATACATACTACAAATATATATATATATATTTACAAATACAGTATTTTGCTCTGCATGCCACTATTTTCCCAGAATCCCCACCTGAGAGGGGGGAGGGGCACAGTAACCAGTGTATATAATGGCAGTGCAGGCCATGAGCTGTATGTACTGGCTGTGTCAGGGCAGAGATTAAACACAATGTAGTGTCAGGGCAGTGAGCAGAGTGTAATAGCAGTTCTGTCCAATCAGCAGTATATGAGGCAATGCCGACATCCCAAGTCTCCCATAATTGATGGCGGGGCTCACAGATACCCACGAGTGCAGCACCATCTCCCGGCTGTCAACCACAACAGCCCGAGCCGCCCCTCCTCCAGGCCAGGGGTAGCAGTGGCATCACTATGGAGATCAATTGTATGAAAGCAGGTGCAGCACAGGACTTCCTATGTGACCCAGACTGTAACTCCGCCCTCCTCTCATAACCCTCCACCTCCCCCAATCACTGAGTGCCCCGCCCTCTGCCAGTACCCAGGGGGAAGTTCACAAACTGTGCCCCTCCCCCCTCTCAGGTGGGAATTCTGGGAAAATAGTGGCATGCAGAGCAAAATACTGTATCTGTATATATATATATATATATATTTACTAGTATGTAAGACCCCTTTCACACTGCGCCTGCAATCCGCCCTCAAACAGCTGCAGCATTGTCTCCAGTGTGAAAGCCCGAGGGCTTCACATTACTCTATCCGAGGACTTTCACACCGTAGCGCTGCGCTGGCAGGACAGGAAAAAAGTCCTGCCAGCAGCTTCTTTGGAGTAATGTGTTTACCGCTCCTCCACCGCTGCTCCCCATTGAAATCAATGGGGCAGCACTGGGATACCGCTGGCAAAACGCCGCTATTGCGGTGCATTGCGGGCGGTTTTAACCCTTTCTTGGCCGCTAGTGGGGGGGGTAAAAGCGCCCCGCTAGTGGCCGAAATGTCATTGGATGGGAAAAATGACCCTGCATCGGTGGTGTCACTGGATGGAAAAAATGACCCTGCATCGGTGGTGTCATTAGATGGGAAAAATGACCCTGCATCAGTGATGTCATTAGATAGGAAAAATGACCCTGCATCAGTGATGTCATTGGATAGGAAAAATGACCCTGCATCGGTGATGTCATTAGATAGGAAAAATGACCCTGCATCGGTGATGTCATTAGATAGGAAAAATGACCCTGCATCGGTGATGTCATTGGATGGAAAAAATGACCCTGCATCGGTGGTGTCATTAGATGGGAAAAATGACCCTGCATCGGTGGTGTCATTAGATAGGAAAAATGACCCTGCATCAGTGATGTCATTAGATAGGAAAAATGACCCTGCATCAGTGATGTCATTGGATAGGAAAAATGACCCTGCATCGGTGATGTCATTAGATAGGAAAAATGACCCTGCATCGGTGATGTCATTAGATAGGAAAAATGACCCTGCATCGGTGATGTCATTGGATGGAAAAAATGACCCTGCATCGGTGGTGTCATTAGATGGGAAAAATGACCCTGCATCGGTGGTGTCATTAGATAGGAAAAATGACCCTGCATCGGTGGTGTCATTAGATAGGAAAAATGACCCTGCATCGGTGATGTCATTAGATAGGAAAAATGACCCTGCATCAGTGATGTCATTGGATAGGAAAAATGACCCTGCATCGGTGATGTCATTAGATAGGAAAAATGACCCTGCATCGGTGATGTCATTAGATAGGAAAAATGACCCTGCATCGGTGATGTCATTGGATGGAAAAAATGACCCTGCATCGGTGGTGTCATTAGATGGGAAAAATGACCCTGCATCGGTGGTGTCATTAGATAGGAAAAATGACCCTGCATCGGTGGTGTCATTAGATGGGAAAAATGACCCTGCATCGGTGGTGTCACTGGATGGAAAAAATGACCCTGCATCGGTGGTGTCATTAGATGGGAAAAATGACCCTGCATCGGTGGTGTCATTAGATAGGAAAAATGACCCTGCATCGGTGGTGTCATTAGATGGGAAAAATGACCCTGCATCGGTGGTGTCATTGGATAGGAAAAATGACCCTGCATCGGTGGTGTCATTAGATAGGAAAAATGACCCTGCATCGGTGATGTCATTGGATAAGAAAAATGACCCTGCATCGGTGGTGTCACTGGATGGGAAAAATGACCCTGCATCGGTGGTGTCACTGGATGGAAAAAATGACCCTGCATCGGTGGTGTCATTAGATAGGAAAAATGACCCTGCATTGGTGATGTCATTGGATGGGAAAAATGACCCTGCATCGGTGGTGTCATTGGATAAGAAAAATGACCCTGCATCGGTGGTGTCATTAGATAGGAAAAATGACCCTGCATCGGTGGTGTCATTAGATGGGAAAAATGACCCTGCATCGGTGGTGTCATTAGATGGGAAAAATGACCCTGCATCGGTGGTGTCATTAGATGGGAAAAATGACCCTGCATCGGTGGTGTCATTGGATAGGAAAAATGACCCTGCATCGGTGGTGTCATTGGATAGGAAAAATGACCCTGCATCGGTGGTGTCACTGGATGGGAAAAATGACCCTGCATCGGTGGTGTCACTGGATGGGAAAAATGACCCTGCATCGGTGGTGTCATTGGATAGGAAAAATGACCCTGCATCGGTGGTGTCATTAGATGGGAAAAATGACCCTGCATCGGTGGTGTCATTAGATGGGAAAAATGACCCTGCATCGGTGGTGTCATTAGATGGGAAAAATGACCCTGCATCGGTGGTGTCATTAGATGGGAAAAATGACCCTGCATCGGTGGTGTCATTAGATGGGAAAAATGACCCTGCATCGGTGGTGTCATTGGATAGGAAAAATGACCCTGCATCGGTGGTGTCATTGGATAGGAAAAATGACCCTGCATCGGTGGTGTCACTGGATGGGAAAAATGACCCTGCATCGGTGGTGTCACTGGATGGGAAAAATGACCCTGCATCGGTGGTGTCATTGGATAGGAAAAATGACCCTGCATCGGTGGTGTCATTGGATAGGAAAAATGACCCTGCATCGGTGGTGTCATTGGATAGGAAAAATGACCCTGCATCGGTGATGTCATTAGATAGGAAAAATGACCCTGCATCGGTGATGTCATTAGATAGGAAAAATGACCCTGCATCGGTGGTGTCATTGGATAGGAAAAATGACCCTGCATCGGTGGTGTCATTGGATAGGAAAAATGACCCTGCATCGGTGGTGTCATTGGATAGGAAAAATGACCCTGCATCGGTGGTGTCATTAAATGGGAAAAATTACCCTGCATCGGTGGTGTCATTAAATGGGAAAAATGACCCTGCATCGGTGGTGTCATTGGATAGGAAAAATGACCCTGCATCGTGGTGTCATTAAATGGGAAAAATGACCCTGCATCGGTGGTGTCATTAAATGGGAAAAATGACCCTGCATCGGTGGTGTCATTAAATGGGAAAAATGACCCTGCATCGGTGGTGTCATTAAATGGGAAAAATGACCCTGCATCGGTGGTGTCATTGGATAGGAAAAATGACCCTGCATCGGTGGTGTCATTAAATGGGAAAAATGACCCTGCATCGGTGGTGTCACTGGATGCGAAAAATGACCCTGCATCGGTGGTGTCACTGGTTGGGAAAAATGACCCTGCATCGGTGGTGTCATTAGATGGGAAAAATGACCCTGCATCGGTGGTGTCATTAGATTGGAAAAATGACCCTGCATCGGTGGTGTCATTAGATGGGAAAAATGACCCTGCATCGGTGGTGTCATTAAATGGGAAAAATGACCCTGCATCGGTGGTGTCATTGGATAGGAAAAATGACCCTGCATCGGTGGTGTCATTGGATAGGAAAAATGACCCTGCATCGGTGGTGTCATTAAATGGGAAAAATGACCCTGCATCGGTGGTGTCATTAGATGGGAAAAATGACCCTGCATCGGTGATGTCACTGGATGGGAAAAATGACCCTGCATCGGTGGTGTCATTGGATAGGAAAAATTACCCTGCATCGGTGGTGTCATTAGATAGGAAAAATGACCCTGCATCGGTGATGTCATTAGATAGGAAAAATGACCCTGCATCAGTGGTGTCATTAGATAGGAAAAATGACCCTGCATCGGTGGTGTCATTGGATGGGAAAAATGACCCTGCATCGGTGATGTCATTAGATGGGAAAAATGACCCTGCATCGGTGGTGTCACTGGATGGGAAAAATGACCCTGCATCGGTGGTGTCATTGGATAGGAAAAATGACCCTGCATCGGTGGTGTCATTAGATGGGAAAAATGACCCTGCATCGGTGGTGTCATTAGATGGGAAAAATGACCCTGCATCGGTGGTGTCATTAGATAGGAAAAATGACCCTGCATCGGTGGTGTCACTGGATGGAAAAAATGACCCTGCATCGGTGGTGTCATTAGATGGGAAAATGACCCTGCATCGGTGGTGTCATTAGATGGGAAAATGACCCTGCATCGGTGGTTTCATTAGATGGGAAAAATGACCCTGCATCGGTGGTGTCACTGGATGGAAAAAATGACCCTGCATCGGTGGTGTCATTAGATGGGAAAATGACCCTGCATCGGTGGTGTCATTAGATAGGAAAAATGACCCTGCATCGGTGATGTCATTGGATGGGAAAAATGAAACTGCATCGGTGGTGTCATTAGATGGGAAAATGACCCTGCATCGGTGGTGTCATTAGATGGGAAAAATGACCCTGCATCGGTGGTGTCATTAGATAGGAAAAATGACCCTGCATCGGTGGTGTCACTGGATGGAAAAAATGACCCTGCATCGGTGGTGTCACTGGATGGGAAAAATGACCCTGCATCGGTGGTGTCACTGGATGGGAAAAATGACCCTGCATCGGTGATGTCATTAGATAGGAAAAATGACCCTGCATCGGTGGTGTCACTGGATGGGAAAAATGACCCTGCATCGGTGGTGTCATTGGATGGGAAAAATGACCCTGCATCGGTGGTGTCACTGGATGGGAAAAATTACCCTGCATCAGTGGTGTCATTAGATAGGAAAAATGACCCTGCATCGGTGATGTCATTAGATATGAAAAATGACCCTGCATCGGTGGTGTCATTAGATGGAAAAATGGCCCTGCATCGGTGATGTCATTGGATAGGAAAAATGACCCTGCATCGGTGATGTCATTGGATGGGAAAAATGACCCTGCATCGGTGGTGTCATTAGATGGGAAAAATGACCCTGCATCGGTGGTGTCGTTGGATGGGAAAAATGACCCTGCATCGGTGGTGTCATTAGATGGGAAAAATGACCCTGCATCGGTGGTGTCATTAGATGGGAAAAATGACCCTGCATCGGTGGTGTCGTTGGATGGGAAAAATGACCCTGCATCGGTGGTGTCATTAGATGGGAAAAATGACCCTGCATCGGTGGTGTCATTAGATGGGAAAAATGACCCTGCATCGGTGGTGTCACTGGATGGGAAAAATGACCCTGCATCGGTGGTGTCATTAGATGGGAAAAATGACCCTGCATCGGTGGTGTCATTGGATAGGAAAAATGACCCTGCATCGGTGGTGTCATTAGATGGGAAAAATGACCCTGCATCGGTGGTGTCATTGGATAGGAAAAATGACCCTGCATCGGTGATGTCATTAGATGGGAAAAATGACCCTGCATCGGTGATGTCATTAGATGGGAAAAATGACCCTGCATCGGTGGTGTCATTAGATGGGAAAAATGACCCTGCATCGGTGGTGTCACTGGATGGGAAAAATGACCCTGCATCGGTGGTGTCAATGGATGGGAAAAATGACCCTGCATCGGTGGTGTCATTAGATGGGAAAAATGACCCTGCATCGGTGGTGTCACTGGATGGGAAAAATGACCCTGCATCGGTGGTGTCACTGGATGGGAAAAATGACCCTGCATCGGTGGTGTCATTAGATGGGAAAATGACCCTGCATCGGTGATGTCATTAGATGGGAAAAATGACCCTGCATCGGTGGTGTCATTAGATGGGAAAATGACCCTGCATCGGTGATATCATTACATGGGGAAAATGACCCTGCATCGGTGATGTCATTAGATGGGAAAATGACCCTGCATCGGTGATGTCATTAGATAGGAAAAATGGCCCTGCATCGGTGGTGTCATTAGATGGGAAAAATGGCCCTGCATCGGTGGTGTCATTAGATGGGAAAAATGACCCTGCATCGGTGATGTCATTAGATGGGAAAAATGGCCCTGCATCGGTGATGTCATTAGATGGGAAAAATGACCCTGCATCGGTGATGTCATTAGATGGGAAAAATGACCCTGCATCGGTGGTGTCATTGGATGGGAAAAATGACCCTGCATCGGTGATGTCATTAGATGGGAAAAATGACCCTGCATCGGTGGTGTCACTGGATGGGAAAAATGACCCTGCATCGGTGATGTCATTAGATGGGAAAAATGACCCTGCATCGGTGGTGTCATTGGATAGGAAAAATGACCCTGCATCGGTGGTGTCATTGGATAGGAAAAATGACCCTGCATCGGTGGAGTCATTAGATGGGAAAAATGACCCTGCATCGGTGGTGTCACTGGATGGGAAAAATGACCCTGCATCGGTGATGTCATTAGATAGGAAAAATGACCCTGCATCGGTGGTGTCACTGGTTGGGAAAAATGACCCTGCATCGGTGGTGTCATTAGATAGGAAAAATGACCCTGCATCGGTGATGTCATTGGATGGGAAAAATGACCCTGCATCGGTGATGTCATTAGATGGGAAAAATGACCCTGCATCGGTGGTGTCATTAAATGGGAAAAATGACCCTGCATCGGTGATGTCATTGGATGGGAAAAATGACCCTGCATCGGTGGTGTCATTGGATAGGAAAAATGACCCTGCATCGGTGGTGTCATTGGATAGGAAAAATGACCCTGCATCGGTGGTGTCATTAGATGGGAAAAATGACCCTGCATCGGTGATGTCATTAGATAGGAAAAATGACCCTGCATCGGTGATGTCATTAGATGGAAAAATGGCCCTGCATCGGTGGTGTCATTAGATGGGAAAAATGACCCTGCATCGGTGGTGTCACTGGATGGGAAAAATGGCCCTGCATCGGTGATGTCACTGGATGGGAAAAATGACCCTGCATCGGTGGTGTCATTAGATGGGAAAATGACCCTGCATCGGTGGTGTCATTAGATGGGAAAATGACCCTGCATCGGTGGTGTCATTAGATGGGAAAAATGACCCTGCATCGGTGATGTCATTAGATGGGAAAAATGACCCTGCATCGGTGGTGTCATTAGATGGGAAAAATGACCCTGCATCGGTGATGTCATTAGATGGGAAAATGACCCTGCATCGGTGATGTCATTAGATAGGAAAAATGGCCCTGCATCGGTGGTGTCATTAGATGGGAAAATGACCCTGCATCGGTGATATCATTACATGGGGAAAATGACCCTGCATCGGTGGTGTCATTAGATGGGAAAATGACCCTGCATCGGTGATGTCATTAGATAGGAAAAATGACCCTGCATCGGTGATGTCATTAGATAGGAAAAATGGCCCTGCATCGGTGGTGTCATTAGATGGGAAAAATGGCCCTGCATCGGTGATGTCATTAGATGGGAAAAATGACCCTGCATCGGTGATGTCATTAGATGGGAAAAATGACCCTGCATCGGTGGTGTCATTGGATGGGAAAAATGACCCTGCATCGGTGATGTCATTAGATGGGAAAAATGACCCTGCATCGGTGGTGTCACTGGATGGGAAAAATGACCCTGCATCGGTGGTGTCATTGGATAGGAAAAATGACCCTGCATCGGTGGTGTCATTAGATGGGAAAAATGACCCTGCATCGGTGGTGTCATTAGATGGGAAAAATGACCCTGCATCGGTGGTGTCATTAGATAGGAAAAATGACCCTGCATCGGTGGTGTCACTGGATGGAAAAAATGACCCTGCATCGGTGGTGTCACTGGATGGGAAAAATGACCCTGCATCGGTGGTGTCATTGGATGGGAAAAATGACCCTGCATCGGTGGTGTCATTAGATGGGAAAAATGACCCTGCATCGGTGGTGTCACTGGATGGGAAAAATGACCCTGCATCGGTGGTGTCATTAGATGGGAAAATGACCCTGCATCGGTGATATCATTACATGGGGAAAATGACCCTGCATCGGTGATGTCATTAGATGGGAAAATGACCCTGCGTCGGTGATGTCATTAGATAGGAAAAATGGCCCTGCATCGGTGGTGTCATTAGATGGGAAAAATGACCCTGCATCGGTGATGTCATTAGATGGGAAAAATGACCCTGCATCGGTGATGTCATTAGATGGGAAAAATGACCCTGCATCGGTGATGTCATTGGATAGGAAAAATGACCCTGCATCAGTGGTGTCATTGGATAGGAAAAATGACCCTGCATCGGTGGTGTCATTAGATGGGAAAAATGACCCTGCATCGGTGATGTCATTAGATGGGAAAAATAACCCTGCATCGGTGATGTCATTGGATAGGAAAAATGACCCTGCATCAGTGGTGTCATTGGATAGGAAAAATGACCCTGCATCGGTGGTGTCATTGGATAGGAAAAATGACCCTGCATCGGTGGTGTCACTGGATGGGAAAAATGACCCTGCATCGGTGATGTCATTAGATGGGAAAATGACCCTGCATCGGTGGTGTCATTAGATGGGAAAAATGACCCTGCATCGGTGATGTCATTAGATGGGAAAAATGACCCTGCATCGGTGGTGTCACTGGATGGGAAAAATGACCCTGCATCGGTGGTGTCATTGGATAGGAAAAATGACCCTGCATCGGTGGTGTCATTAGATGGGAAAAATGACCCTGCATCGGTGATGTCATTAGATGGGAAAAATGACCCTGCATCGGTGGTGTCATTAGATGGGAAAATGACCCTGCATCGGTGATGTCATTAGATGGGAAAAATGACCCTGCATCGGTGGTGTCATTAGATGGGAAAATGACCCTGCATCGGTGATGTCATTAGATGGGAAAAATGACCCTGCATCGGTGGTGTCATTAGATGGGAAAATGACCCTGCATCGGTGATATCATTACATGGGGAAAATGACCCTGCATCGGTGGTGTCATTAGATGGGAAAAATGACCCTGCATCGGTGATGTCATTAGATGGGAAAATGACCCTGCATCGGTGATGTCATTAGATAGGAAAAATGGCCCTGCATCGGTGGTGTCATTAGATGGGAAAAATGGCCCTGCATCGGTGGTGTCATTAGATGGGAAAATGACCCTGCATCGGTGATATCATTACATGGGGAAAATGACCCTGCATCGGTGGTGTCATTAGATGGGAAAATGACCCTGCATCGGTGATGTCATTAGATAGGAAAAATGGCCCTGCATCGGTGGTGTCATTAGATGGGAAAAATGGCCCTGCATCGGTGATGTCATTAGATGGGAAAAATGACCCTGCATCGGTGATGTCATTAGATGGGAAAAATGACCCTGCATCGGTGGTGTCATTGGATGGGAAAAATGACCCTGCATCGGTGATGTCATTAGATGGGAAAAATGACCCTGCATCGGTGGTGTCACTGGATGGGAAAAATGACCCTGCATCGGTGGTGTCATTGGATAGGAAAAATGACCCTGCATCGGTGGTGTCATTAGATGGGAAAAATGACCCTGCATCGGTGGTGTCATTAGATAGGAAAAATGACCCTGCATCGGTGGTGTCACTGGATGGAAAAAATGACCCTGCATCGGTGGTGTCACTGGATGGGAAAAATGACCCTGCATCGGTGGTGTCACTGGATGGGAAAAATGACCCTGCATCGGTGATGTCATTAGATAGGAAAAATGACCCTGCATCGGTGGTGTCACTGGATGGGAAAAATGACCCTGCATCGGTGGTGTCACTGGATGGGAAAAATGACCCTGCATCGGTGGTGTCATTGGATGGGAAAAATGACCCTGCATCGGTGGTGTCACTGGATGGGAAAAATTACCCTGCATCAGTGGTGTCATTAGATAGGAAAAATGACCCTGCATCGGTGATGTCATTAGATATGAAAAATGACCCTGCATCGGTGGTGTCATTAGATGGAAAAATGGCCCTGCATCGGTGATGTCATTGGATAGGAAAAATGACCCTGCATCGGTGATGTCATTGGATGGGAAAAATGACCCTGCATCGGTGGTGTCATTAGATGGGAAAAATGACCCTGCATCGGTGGTGTCATTAGATGGGAAAAATGACCCTGCATCGGTGGTGTCGTTGGATGGGAAAAATGACCCTGCATCGGTGGTGTCATTAGATGGGAAAAATGACCCTGCATCGGTGGTGTCATTAGATGGGAAAAATGACCCTGCATCGGTGGTGTCACTGGATGGGAAAAATGACCCTGCATCGGTGGTGTCATTAGATGGGAAAAATGACCCTGCATCGGTGGTGTCATTGGATAGGAAAAATGACCCTGCATCGGTGGTGTCATTAGATGGGAAAAATGACCCTGCATCGGTGGTGTCATTGGATAGGAAAAATGACCCTGCATCGGTGATGTCATTAGATGGGAAAAATGACCCTGCATCGGTGATGTCATTAGATGGGAAAAATGACCCTGCATCGGTGGTGTCATTAGATGGGAAAAATGACCCTGCATCGGTGGTGTCACTGGATGGGAAAAATGACCCTGCATCGGTGGTGTCAATGGATGGGAAAAATGACCCTGCATCGGTGGTGTCATTAGATGGGAAAAATGACCCTGCATCGGTGGTGTCACTGGATGGGAAAAATGACCCTGCATCGGTGGTGTCACTGGATGGGAAAAATGACCCTGCATCGGTGGTGTCATTAGATGGGAAAATGACCCTGCATCGGTGATGTCATTAGATGGGAAAAATGACCCTGCATCGGTGGTGTCATTAGATGGGAAAATGACCCTGCATCGGTGATATCATTACATGGGGAAAATGACCCTGCATCGGTGATGTCATTAGATGGGAAAATGACCCTGCATCGGTGATGTCATTAGATAGGAAAAATGGCCCTGCATCGGTGGTGTCATTAGATGGGAAAAATGGCCCTGCATCGGTGGTGTCATTAGATGGGAAAAATGACCCTGCATCGGTGATGTCATTAGATGGGAAAAATGGCCCTGCATCGGTGATGTCATTAGATGGGAAAAATGACCCTGCATCGGTGATGTCATTAGATGGGAAAAATGACCCTGCATCGGTGGTGTCATTGGATGGGAAAAATGACCCTGCATCGGTGATGTCATTAGATGGGAAAAATGACCCTGCATCGGTGGTGTCACTGGATGGGAAAAATGACCCTGCATCGGTGATGTCATTAGATGGGAAAAATGACCCTGCATCGGTGGTGTCATTGGATAGGAAAAATGACCCTGCATCGGTGGTGTCATTGGATAGGAAAAATGACCCTGCATCGGTGGAGTCATTAGATGGGAAAAATGACCCTGCATCGGTGGTGTCACTGGATGGGAAAAATGACCCTGCATCGGTGATGTCATTAGATAGGAAAAATGACCCTGCATCGGTGGTGTCACTGGTTGGGAAAAATGACCCTGCATCGGTGGTGTCATTAGATAGGAAAAATGACCCTGCATCGGTGATGTCATTGGATGGGAAAAATGACCCTGCATCGGTGATGTCATTAGATGGGAAAAATGACCCTGCATCGGTGGTGTCATTAAATGGGAAAAATGACCCTGCATCGGTGATGTCATTGGATGGGAAAAATGACCCTGCATCGGTGGTGTCATTGGATAGGAAAAATGACCCTGCATCGGTGGTGTCATTGGATAGGAAAAATGACCCTGCATCGGTGGTGTCATTAGATGGGAAAAATGACCCTGCATCGGTGATGTCATTAGATAGGAAAAATGACCCTGCATCGGTGATGTCATTGGATAGGAAAAATGACCCTGCATCGGTGATGTCATTGGATGGGAAAAATGACCCTGCATCGGTGATGTCATTGGATAGGAAAAATGACCCTGCATCGGTGGTGTCATTGGATAGGAAAAATGACCCTGCATCGGTGGTGTCATTAGATGGGAAAAATGACCCTGCATCGGTGGTGTCACTGGATGGGAAAAATGGCCCTGCATCGGTGATGTCACTGGATGGGAAAAATGACCCTGCATCGGTGGTGTCATTAGATGGGAAAATGACCCTGCATCGGTGGTGTCATTAGATGGGAAAATGACCCTGCATCGGTGGTGTCATTAGATGGGAAAAATGACCCTGCATCGGTGATGTCATTAGATGGGAAAAATGACCCTGCATCGGTGGTGTCATTAGATGGGAAAAATGACCCTGCATCGGTGATGTCATTAGATGGGAAAATGACCCTGCATCGGTGATGTCATTAGATAGGAAAAATGGCCCTGCATCTGTGGTGTCATTAGATGGGAAAATGACCCTGCATCGGTGATATCATTACATGGGGAAAATGACCCTGCATCGGTGGTGTCATTAGATGGGAAAATGACCCTGCATCGGTGATGTCATTAGATAGGAAAAATGGCCCTGCATCGGTGATGTCATTAGATGGGAAAAATGACCCTGCATCGGTGATGTCATTAGATGGGAAAAATGACCCTGCATCGGTGGTGTCATTGGATGGGAAAAATGACCCTGCATCGGTGATGTCATTAGATGGGAAAAATGACCCTGCATCGGTGGTGTCACTGGATGGGAAAAATGACCCTGCATCGGTGGTGTCATTGGATAGGAAAAATGACCCTGCATCGGTGGTGTCATTAGATGGGAAAAATGACCCTGCATCGGTGGTGTCATTAGATGGGAAAAATGACCCTGCATCGGTGGTGTCATTAGATAGGAAAAATGACCCTGCATCGGTGGTGTCACTGGATGGAAAAAATGACCCTGCATCGGTGGTGTCACTGGATGGGAAAAATGACCCTGCATCGGTGGTGTCATTGGATGGGAAAAATGACCCTGCATCGGTGGTGTCATTAGATGGGAAAAATGACCCTGCATCGGTGGTGTCACTGGATGGGAAAAATGACCCTGCATCGGTGGTGTCATTAGATGGGAAAATGACCCTGCATCGGTGATATCATTACATGGGGAAAATGACCCTGCATCGGTGATGTCATTAGATGGGAAAATGACCCTGCGTCGGTGATGTCATTAGATAGGAAAAATGGCCCTGCATCGGTGGTGTCATTAGATGGGAAAAATGACCCTGCATCGGTGATGTCATTAGATGGGAAAAATGACCCTGCATCGGTGATGTCATTAGATGGGAAAAATGACCCTGCATCGGTGATGTCATTGGATAGGAAAAATGACCCTGCATCAGTGGTGTCATTGGATAGGAAAAATGACCCTGCATCGGTGGTGTCATTAGATGGGAAAAATGACCCTGCATCGGTGATGTCATTAGATGGGAAAAATGACCCTGCATCGGTGATGTCATTAGATGGGAAAAATGACCCTGCATCGGTGATGTCATTAGATGGGAAAAATGACCCTGCATCGGTGATGTCATTGGATAGGAAAAATGACCCTGCATCAGTGGTGTCATTGGATAGGAAAAATGACCCTGCATCGGTGGTGTCATTAGATGGGAAAAATGACCCTGCATCGGTGATGTCATTGGATAGGAAAAATGACCCTGCATCGGTGGTGTCATTGGATAGGAAAAATGACCCTGCATCGGTGGTGTCACTGGATGGGAAAAATGACCCTGCATCGGTGATGTCATTAGATGGGAAAATGACCCTGCATCGGTGGTGTCATTAGATGGGAAAAATGACCCTGCATCGGTGATGTCATTAGATGGGAAAAATGACCCTGCATCGGTGGTGTCACTGGATGGGAAAAATGACCCTGCATCGGTGGTGTCATTGGATAGGAAAAATGACCCTGCATCGGTGGTGTCATTAGATGGGAAAAATGACCCTGCATCGGTGATGTCATTAGATGGGAAAAATGACCCTGCATCGGTGGTGTCATTAGATGGGAAAATGACCCTGCATCGGTGATGTCATTAGATGGGAAAAATGACCCTGCATCGGTGGTGTCATTAGATGGGAAAATGACCCTGCATCGGTGATATCATTACATGGGGAAAATGACCCTGCATCGGTGGTGTCATTAGATGGGAAAAATGACCCTGCATCGGTGATGTCATTAGATGGGAAAATGACCCTGCATCGGTGATGTCATTAGATAGGAAAAATGGCCCTGCATCGGTGGTGTCATTAGATGGGAAAAATGGCCCTGCATCGGTGATGTCATTAGATGGGAAAAATGGCCCTGCATCGGTGATGTCATTAGATGGGAAAAATGACCCTGCATCGGTGATGTCATTAGATGGGAAAAATGACCCTGCATCGGTGGTGTCATTGGATGGGAAAAATGACCCTGCATCGGTGATGTCATTAGATGGGAAAAATGACCCTGCATCGGTGGTGTCACTGGATGGGAAAAATGACCCTGCATCGGTGGTGTCATTGGATAGGAAAAATGACCCTGCATCGGTGGTGTCATTAGATGGGAAAAATGACCCTGCATCGGTGGTGTCATTAGATGGGAAAAATGACCCTGCATCGGTGGTGTCATTAGATAGGAAAAATGACCCTGCATCGGTGGTGTCACTGGATGGAAAAAATGACCCTGCATCGGTGGTGTCACTGGATGGGAAAAATGACCCTGCATCGGTGGTGTCATTGGATGGGAAAAATGACCCTGCATCGGTGGTGTCATTAGATGGGAAAAATGACCCTGCATCGGTGGTGTCACTGGATGGGAAAAATGACCCTGCATCGGTGGTGTCATTAGATGGGAAAATGACCCTGCATCGGTGATATCATTACATGGGGAAAATGACCCTGCATCGGTGATGTCATTAGATGGGAAAATGACCCTGCATCGGTGGTGTCACTGGATGGGAAAAATGACCCTGCATCGGTGGTGTCATTAGATGGGAAAATGACCCTGCATCGGTGATATCATTACATGGGGAAAATGACCCTGCATCGGTGATGTCATTAGATGGGAAAATGACCCTGCGTCGGTGATGTCATTAGATAGGAAAAATGGCCCTGCATCGGTGGTGTCATTAGATGGGAAAAATGACCCTGCATCGGTGATGTCATTAGATGGGAAAAATGACCCTGCATCGGTGATGTCATTAGATGGGAAAAATGACCCTGCATCGGTGATGTCATTGGATAGGAAAAATGACCCTGCATCAGTGGTGTCATTGGATAGGAAAAATGACCCTGCATCGGTGGTGTCATTAGATGGGAAAAATGACCCTGCATCGTTGATGTCATTAGATGGGAAAAATGACCCTGCATCGGTGATGTCATTAGATGGGAAAAATGACCCTGCATCGGTGATGTCATTAGATGGGAAAAATGACCCTGCATCGGTGATGTCATTGGATAGGAAAAATGACCCTGCATCAGTGGTGTCATTGGATAGGAAAAATGACCCTGCATCGGTGGTGTCATTAGATGGGAAAAATGACCCTGCATCGGTGATGTCATTGGATAGGAAAAATGACCCTGCATCGGTGGTGTCATTGGATAGGAAAAATGACCCTGCATCGGTGGTGTCACTGGATGGGAAAAATGACCCTGCATCGGTGATGTCATTAGATGGGAAAATGACCCTGCATCGGTGGTGTCATTAGATGGGAAAAATGACCCTGCATCGGTGATGTCATTAGATGGGAAAAATGACCCTGCATCGGTGGTGTCACTGGATGGGAAAAATGACCCTGCATCGGTGGTGTCATTGGATAGGAAAAATGACCCTGCATCGGTGGTGTCATTAGATGGGAAAAATGACCCTGCATCGGTGATGTCATTAGATGGGAAAAATGACCCTGCATCGGTGGTGTCATTAGATGGGAAAATGACCCTGCATCGGTGATGTCATTAGATGGGAAAAATGACCCTGCATCGGTGGTGTCATTAGATGGGAAAATGACCCTGCATCGGTGATGTCATTAGATGGGAAAAATGACCCTGCATCGGTGGTGTCATTAGATGGGAAAATGACCCTGCATCGGTGATATCATTACATGGGGAAAATGACCCTGCATCGGTGGTGTCATTAGATGGGAAAATGACCCTGCATCGGTGATGTCATTAGATAGGAAAAATGGCCCTGCATCGGTGGTGTCATTAGATAGGAAAAATGGCCCTGCATCGGTGGTGTCATTAGATGGGAAAAATGGCCCTGCATCGGTGATGTCATTAGATGGGAAAAATGGCCCTGCATCGGTGATGTCATTAGATGGGAAAAATGACCCTGCATCGGTGATGTCATTAGATGGGAAAAATGACCCTGCATCGGTGGTGTCATTGGATGGGAAAAATGACCCTGCATCGGTGATGTCATTAGATGGGAAAAATGACCCTGCATCGGTGGTGTCACTGGATGGGAAAAATGACCCTGCATCGGTGGTGTCATTGGATAGGAAAAATGACCCTGCATCGGTGGTGTCATTAGATGGGAAAAATGACCCTGCATCGGTGGTGTCATTAGATGGGAAAAATGACCCTGCATCGGTGGTGTCATTAGATAGGAAAAATGACCCTGCATCGGTGGTGTCACTGGATGGAAAAAATGACCCTGCATCGGTGGTGTCACTGGATGGGAAAAATGACCCTGCATCGGTGATGTCATTAGATGGGAAAATGACCCTGCATCGGTGATGTCATTAGATAGGAAAAATGGCCCTGCATCGGTGGTGTCATTAGATGGGAAAAATGGCCCTGCATCGGTGATGTCATTAGATGGGAAAAATGGCCCTGCATCGGTGATGTCATTAGATGGGAAAAATGACCCTGCATCGGTGATGTCATTAGATGGGAAAAATGACCCTGCATCGGTGGTGTCATTGGATGGGAAAAATGACCCTGCATCGGTGATGTCATTAGATGGGAAAAATGACCCTGCATCGGTGGTGTCACTGGATGGGAAAAATGACCCTGCATCGGTGGTGTCATTGGATAGGAAAAATGACCCTGCATCGGTGGTGTCATTAGATGGGAAAAATGACCCTGCATCGGTGGTGTCATTAGATGGGAAAAATGACCCTGCATCGGTGGTGTCATTAGATAGGAAAAATGACCCTGCATCGGTGGTGTCACTGGATGGAAAAAATGACCCTGCATCGGTGGTGTCACTGGATGGGAAAAATGACCCTGCATCGGTGGTGTCATTGGATGGGAAAAATGACCCTGCATCGGTGGTGTCATTAGATGGGAAAAATGACCCTGCATCGGTGGTGTCACTGGATGGGAAAAATGACCCTGCATCGGTGGTGTCATTAGATGGGAAAATGACCCTGCATCGGTGATATCATTACATGGGGAAAATGACCCTGCATCGGTGATGTCATTAGATGGGAAAATGACCCTGCATCGGTGGTGTCACTGGATGGGAAAAATGACCCTGCATCGGTGGTGTCATTAGATGGGAAAATGACCCTGCATCGGTGATATCATTACATGGGGAAAATGACCCTGCATCGGTGATGTCATTAGATGGGAAAATGACCCTGCGTCGGTGATGTCATTAGATAGGAAAAATGGCCCTGCATCGGTGGTGTCATTAGATGGGAAAAATGACCCTGCATCGGTGATGTCATTAGATGGGAAAAATGACCCTGCATCGGTGATGTCATTAGATGGGAAAAATGACCCTGCATCGGTGATGTCATTAGATGGGAAAAATGACCCTGCATCGGTGATGTCATTAGATGGGAAAAATAACCCTGCATCGGTGATGTCATTGGATAGGAAAAATGACCCTGCATCAGTGGTGTCATTGGATAGGAAAAATGACCCTGCATCGGTGGTGTCATTGGATAGGAAAAATGACCCTGCATCGGTGGTGTCACTGGATGGGAAAAATGACCCTGCATCGGTGGTGTCATTAGATGGGAAAATGACCCTGCATCGGTGATATCATTACATGGGAAAAATGACCCTGCATCGGTGATGTCATTAGATGGGAAAAATGACCCTGCATCGGTGATGTCATTGGATAGGAAAAATGACCCTGCATCGGTGGTGTCACTGGATGGGAAAAATGACCCTGCATCAGTGGTGTCATTGGATGGGAAAAATGACCCTGCATCGGTGGTGTCACTGGATGGGAAAAATGACCCTGCATCGGTGGTGTCAATGGATGGGAAAAATGACCCTGCATCGGTGGTGTCATTAGATGGGAAAAATGACCCTGCATCGGTGGTGTCACTGGATGGGAAAAATGACCCTGCATCGGTGGTGTCACTGGATGGGAAAAATGACCCTGCATCGGTGGTGTCATTAGATGGGAAAATGACCCTGCATCGGTGATGTCATTAGATGGGAAAAATGACCCTGCATCGGTGGTGTCATTAGATGGGAAAATGACCCTGCATCGGTGATATCATTACATGGGGAAAATGACCCTGCATCGGTGATGTCATTAGATGGGAAAAATGACCCTGCATCGGTGATGTCATTAGATAGGAAAAATGGCCCTGCATCGGTGGTGTCATTAGATGGGAAAAATGACCCTGCATCGGTGGTGTCATTAGATGGGAAAAATGACCCTGCATCGGTGATGTCATTAGATGGGAAAAATGGCCCTGCATCGGTGATGTCATTAGATGGGAAAAATGACCCTGCATCGGTGATGTCATTAGATGGGAAAAATGACCCTGCATCGGTGGTGTCATTGGATGGGAAAAATGACCCTGCATCGGTGGTGTCACTGGATGGGAAAAATGACCCTGCATCGGTGGTGTCATTGGATAGGAAAAATGACCCTGCATCGGTGGTGTCATTAGATGGGAAAAATGACCCTGCATCGGTGGTGTCATTAGATGGGAAAAATGACCCTGCATCGGTGGTGTCATTAGATAGGAAAAATGACCCTGCATCGGTGGTGTCATTAGATAGGAAAAATGACCCTGCATCGGTGGTGTCACTGGATGGAAAAAATGACCCTGCATCGGTGGTGTCATTAGATGGGAAAATGACCCTGCATCGGTGGTGTCATTAGATAGGAAAAATGACCCTGCATCGGTGATGTCATTAGATGGGAAAAATGACCCTGCATCGGTGGTGTCATTGGATAGGAAAAATGACCCTGCATCGGTGGTGTCATTAGATAGGAAAAATGACCCTGCATCGGTGGTGTCACTGGATGGAAAAAATGACCCTGCATCGGTGGTGTCACTGGATGGGAAAAATGACCCTGCATCGGTGGTGTCACTGGATGGGAAAAATGACCCTGCATCGGTGATGTCATTAGATAGGAAAAATGACCCTGCATCGGTGGTGTCACTGGATGGGAAAAATGACCCTGCATCGGTGGTGTCACTGGATGGGAAAAATGACCCTGCATCGGTGGTGTCACTGGATGGGAAAAATGACCCTGCATCGGTGATGTCATTAGATAGGAAAAATGACCCTGCATCGGTGGTGTCATTGGATGGGAAAAATGACCCTGCATCGGTGGTGTCACTGGATGGGAAAAATGACCCTGCATCGGTGGTGTCATTAGATGGGAAAAATGACCCTGCATCGGTGATGTCATTGGATGGGAAAAATGACCCTGCATCGGTGATGTCATTGGATGGGAAAAATGACCCTGCATCGGTGATGTCATTAGATAGGAAAAATGACCCTGCATCGGTGATGTCATTAGATAGGAAAAATGACCCTGCATCGGTGATGTCATTAGATAGGAAAAATGACCCTGCATCGGTGGTGTCATTAGATGGAAAAATGGCCCTGCATCGGTGATGTCATTGGATAGGAAAAATGACCCTGCATCGGTGATGTCATTGGATAGGAAAAATGACCCTGCATCGGTGGTGTCATTAGATGGGAAAAATGACCCTGCATCGGTGATGTCATTGGATGGGAAAAATGACCCTGCATCGGTGGTGTCATTAGATGGGAAAAATGACCCTGCATCGGTGGTGTCATTGGATGGGAAAAATGACCCTGCATCGGTGGTGTCGTTGGATGGGAAAAATGACCCTGCATCGGTGGTGTCATTAGATGGGAAAAATGACCCTGCATCGGTGGTGTCATTGGATGGGAAAAATGACCCTGCATCGGTGATGTCATTGGATAGGAAAAATGACCCTGCATCGGTGGTGTCATTAGATGGGAAAAATGACCCTGCATCGGTGGTGTCATTGGATAGGAAAAATGACCCTGCATCGGTGATGTCATTGGATAGGAAAAATGACCCTGCATCGGTGGTGTCATTAGATGGGAAAAATGACCCTGCATCGGTGATGTCATTAGATGGGAAAAATGACCCTGCATCGGTGGTGTCACTGGATGGGAAAAATGACCCTGCATCGGTGGTGTCATTAGATGGGAAAAATGACCCTGCATCGGTGGTGTCACTGGTTGGGAAAAATGACCCTGCATCGGTGGTGTCATTAGATGGGAAAAATGACCCTGCATCGGTGGTGTCATTAGATGGGAAAAATGACCCTGCATCGGTGGTGTCATTAGATTGGAAAAATGACCCTGCATCGGTGGTGTCATTAGATGGGAAAAATGACCCTGCATCGGTGATGTCATTAGATAGGAAAAATGACCCTGCATCGGTGATGTCATTAGATAGGAAAAATGACCCTGCATCGGTGGTGTCACTGGATGGGAAAAATGACCCTGCATCGGTGGTGTCACTGGATGGGAAAAATGACCCTGCATCGGTGGTGTCACTGGATGGGAAAAATGACCCTGCATCGGTGGTGTCACTGGATGGGAAAAATGACCCTGCATCGGTGGTGTCACTGGATGGGAAAAATGACCCTGCATCGGTGATGTCATTAGATAGGAAAAATGACCCTGCATCGGTGGTGTCATTAGATGGGAAAAATGACCCTGCATCGGTGGTGTCATTAGATGGGAAAAATGACCCTGCATCGGTGGTGTCATTAGATGGGAAAAATGACCCTGCATCGGTGGTGTCACTGGATGGGAAAAATGACCCTGCATCGGTGATGTCATTAGATAGGAAAAATGACCCTGCATCGGTGGTGTCACTGGTTGGGAAAAATGACCCTGCATCGGTGGTGTCATTAGATAGGAAAAATGACCCTGCATCGGTGGTGTCACTGGATGGGAAAAATGACCCTGCATCGGTGGTGTCATTAGATAGGAAAAATGACCCTGCATCGGTGATGTCATTGGATGGGAAAAATGACCCTGCATCGGTGATGTCATTAGATGGGAAAAATGACCCTGCATCGGTGGTGTCATTAAATGGGAAAAATGACCCTGCATCGGTGGTGTAATTAAATGGGAAAAATGACCCTGCATCGGTGGTGTCACTGGATGGGAAAAATGACCCTGCATCGGTGGTGTCATTGGATAGGAAAAATGACCCTGCATCGGTGATGTCATTAGATGGGAAAAATGACCCTGCATCGGTGATGTCATTAGATGGGAAAAATGACCCTGCATCGGTGATATCATTAGATGGGAAAAATTACCCTGCATCGGTGATGTCATTAGATGGGAAAAATGACCCTGCATCGGTGATATCATTAGATGGGAAAAATGACCCTGCATCGGTGGTGTCATTAGATGGGAAAAATGACCCTGCATCGGTGATGTCATTAGATGGGAAAAATGACCCTGCATCGGTGATGTCATTAGATGGGAAAAATGACCCTGCATCGGTGATATCATTAGATGGGAAAAATTACCCTGCATCGGTGATGTCATTAGATGGGAAAAATGACCCTGCATCGGTGGTGTCATTAGATGGGAAAAATGACCCTGCATCGGTGATGTCATTAGATGGGAAAAATGACCCTGCATCGGTGGTGTCATTAGATGGGAAAAATGACCCTGCATCGGTGGTGTCATTGGATAGGAAAAATGACCCTGCATCGGTGATGTCATTAGATGGGAAAAATGACCCTGCATCGGTGGTGTCATTGGATGGGAAAAATGACCCTGCATCGGTGGTGTCATTGGATAGGAAAAATGACCCTGCATCGGTGATGTCATTAGATGGGAAAAATGACCCTGCATCGGTGATGTCATTAGATGGGAAAAAGGACCCTGCATCGGTGGTGTCATTAGATGGGAAAAATGACCCTGCATCGGTGGTGTCACTGGATGGGAAAAATGACCCTGCATCGGTGGTGTCATTAGATGGGAAAAATGACCCTGCATCGGTGGTGTCATTGGATAGGAAAAATGACCCTGCATCGGTGATGTCATTAGATGGGAAAAATGACCCTGCATCGGTGGTGTCATTAGATGGGAAAAATGACCCTGCATCGGTGGTGTCACTGGATGGGAAAAATGACCCTGCATCGGTGGTGTCATTAGATGGGAAAAATGACCCTGCATCGGTGATGTCATTGGATGGGAAAAATGACCCTGCATCGGTGGTGTCACTGGATGGGAAAAATGACCCTGCATCGGTGGTGTCATTAGATGGGAAAAATGACCCTGCATCGGTGGTGTCACTGGATGGGAAAAATGACCCTGCATCAGTGGTGTCATTGGATGGGAAAAATGACCCTGCATCGGTGGTGTCACTGGATGGGAAAAATGACCCTGCATCGGTGATGTCATTGGATAGGAAAAATGACCCTGCATCGGTGGTGTCATTAAATGGGAAAAATGACCCTGCATCGGTGGTGTCATTGGATAGGAAAAATGACCCTGCATCGGTGGTGTCATTGGATAGGAAAAATGACCCTGCATCGGTGGTGTCATTGGATAGGAAAAATGACCCTGCATCGTGGTGTCATTAAATGGGAAAAATGACCCTGCATCGGTGGTGTCATTAAATGGGAAAAATGACCCTGCATCGGTGGTGTCATTGGATAGGAAAAATGACCCTGCATCGGTGGTGTCATTGGATAGGAAAAATGACCCTGCATCGGTGGTGTCATTGGATAGGAAAAATGACCCTGCATCGTGGTGTCATTAAATGGGAAAAATGACCCTGCATCGGTGATGTCATTAGATGGGAAAAATGACCCTGCATCGGTGGTGTCATTAGATGGGAAAAATGACCCTGCATCGGTGGTGTCATTGGATAGGAAAAATGACCCTGCATCGGTGATGTCATTAGATGGGAAAAATGACCCTGCATCGGTGGTGTCACTGGATGGGAAAAATGACCCTGCATCGGTGGTGTCACTGGATGGGAAAAATGACCCTGCATCGGTGGTGTCACTGGATGGGAAAAATGACCCTGCATCGGTGGTGTCACTGGATGGGAAAAATGACCCTGCATCGGTGATGTCATTAGATAGGAAAAATGACCCTGCATCGGTGGTGTCATTAGATGGGAAAAATGACCCTGCATCGGTGGTGTCATTAGATGGGAAAAATGACCCTGCATCGGTGGTGTCATTAGATGGGAAAAATGACCCTGCATCGGTGGTGTCATTAGATGGGAAAAATGACCCTGCATCGGTGGTGTCACTGGATGGGAAAAATGACCCTGCATCGGTGATGTCATTAGATAGGAAAAATGACCCTGCATCGGTGGTGTCACTGGTTGGGAAAAATGACCCTGCATCGGTGGTGTCATTAGATAGGAAAAATGACCCTGCATCGGTGGTGTCACTGGATGGGAAAAATGACCCTGCATCGGTGGTGTCATTAGATAGGAAAAATGACCCTGCATCGGTGATGTCATTGGATGGGAAAAATGACCCTGCATCGGTGATGTCATTAGATGGGAAAAATGACCCTGCATCGGTGGTGTCATTAAATGGGAAAAATGACCCTGCATCGGTGGTGTAATTAAATGGGAAAAATGACCCTGCATCGGTGGTGTCACTGGATGGGAAAAATGACCCTGCATCGGTGGTGTCATTGGATAGGAAAAATGACCCTGCATCGGTGATGTCATTAGATGGGAAAAATGACCCTGCATCGGTGATGTCATTAGATGGGAAAAATGACCCTGCATCGGTGATGTCATTAGATGGGAAAAATGACCCTGCATCGGTGGTGTCATTGGATGGGAAAAATGACCCTGCATCGGTGATGTCATTTGATAGGAAAAATGACCCTGCATCGGTGATGTCATTAGATGGGAAAAATGACCCTGCATCGGTGATGTCATTAGATGGGAAAAATGACCCTGCATCGGTGATATCATTAGATGGGAAAAATTACCCTGCATCGGTGATGTCATTAGATGGGAAAAATGACCCTGCATCGGTGATATCATTAGATGGGAAAAATGACCCTGCATCGGTGATGTCATTAGATGGGAAAAATGACCCTGCATCGGTGATGTCATTAGATGGGAAAAATGACCCTGCATCGGTGATATCATTAGATGGGAAAAATTACCCTGCATCGGTGATGTCATTAGATGGGAAAAATGACCCTGCATCGGTGATATCATTAGATGGGAAAAATGACCCTGCATCGGTGGTGTCATTAGATGGGAAAAATGACCCTGCATCGGTGATGTCATTAGATGGGAAAAATGACCCTGCATCGGTGATGTCATTAGATGGGAAAAATGACCCTGCATCGGTGATATCATTAGATGGGAAAAATTACCCTGCATCGGTGATGTCATTAGATGGGAAAAATGACCCTGCATCGGTGGTGTCATTAGATGGGAAAAATGACCCTGCATCGGTGATGTCATTAGATGGGAAAAATGACCCTGCATCGGTGGTGTCATTAGATGGGAAAAATGACCCTGCATCGGTGGTGTCATTGGATAGGAAAAATGACCCTGCATCGGTGATGTCATTAGATGGGAAAAATGACCCTGCATCGGTGGTGTCATTGGATGGGAAAAATGACCCTGCATCGGTGGTGTCATTGGATAGGAAAAATGACCCTGCATCGGTGATGTCATTAGATGGGAAAAATGACCCTGCATCGGTGATGTCATTAGATGGGAAAAATGACCCTGCATCGGTGGTGTCATTAGATGGGAAAAATGACCCTGCATCGGTGGTGTCACTGGATGGGAAAAATGACCCTGCATCGGTGGTGTCATTAGATGGGAAAAATGACCCTGCATCGGTGGTGTCACTGGATGGGAAAAATGACCCTGCATCAGTGGTGTCATTGGATGGGAAAAATGACCCTGCATCGGTGGTGTCACTGGATGGGAAAAATGACCCTGCATCGGTGATGTCATTGGATAGGAAAAATGACCCTGCATCGTGGTGTCATTAAATGGGAAAAATGACCCTGCATCGGTGGTGTCATTAAATGGGAAAAATGACCCTGCATCGGTGGTGTCATTGGATAGGAAAAATGACCCTGCATCGGTGGTGTCATTGGATAGGAAAAATGACCCTGCATCGGTGGTGTCATTGGATAGGAAAAATGACCCTGCATCGTGGTGTCATTAAATGGGAAAAATGACCCTGCATCGGTGATATCATTAGATGGGAAAAATTACCCTGCATCGGTGATGTCATTAGATGGGAAAAATGACCCTGCATCGGTGGTGTCATTAGATGGGAAAAATGACCCTGCATCGGTGATGTCATTAGATGGGAAAAATGACCCTGCATCGGTGGTGTCATTAGATGGGAAAAATGACCCTGCATCGGTGGTGTCATTGGATAGGAAAAATGACCCTGCATCGGTGATGTCATTAGATGGGAAAAATGACCCTGCATCGGTGGTGTCATTGGATGGGAAAAATGACCCTGCATCGGTGGTGTCATTGGATAGGAAAAATGACCCTGCATCGGTGATGTCATTAGATGGGAAAAATGACCCTGCATCGGTGATGTCATTAGATGGGAAAAATGACCCTGCATCGGTGGTGTCATTAGATGGGAAAAATGACCCTGCATCGGTGGTGTCACTGGATGGGAAAAATGACCCTGCATCGGTGGTGTCATTAGATGGGAAAAATGACCCTGCATCGGTGGTGTCACTGGATGGGAAAAATGACCCTGCATCAGTGGTGTCATTGGATGGGAAAAATGACCCTGCATCGGTGGTGTCATTGGATAGGAAAAATGACCCTGCATCGGTGATGTCATTAGATGGGAAAAATGACCCTGCATCGGTGGTGTCATTAGATGGGAAAAATGACCCTGCATCGGTGGTGTCACTGGATGGGAAAAATGACCCTGCATCGGTGGTGTCATTAGATGGGAAAAATGACCCTGCATCGGTGGTGTCACTGGATGGGAAAAATGACCCTGCATCAGTGGTGTCATTGGATGGGAAAAATGACCCTGCATCGGTGGTGTCACTGGATGGGAAAAATGACCCTGCATCGGTGATGTCATTGGATAGGAAAAATGACCCTGCATCGTGGTGTCATTAAATGGGAAAAATGACCCTGCATCGGTGGTGTCATTAAATGGGAAAAATGACCCTGCATCGGTGGTGTCATTGGATAGGAAAAATGACCCTGCATCGGTGGTGTCATTGGATAGGAAAAATGACCCTGCATCGGTGGTGTCATTGGATAGGAAAAATGACCCTGCATCGTGGTGTCATTAAATGGGAAAAATGACCCTGCATCGGTGGTGTCATTAAATGGGAAAAATGACCCTGCATCGGTGGTGTCATTGGATAGGAAAAATGACCCTGCATCGGTGGTGTCATTGGATAGGAAAAATGACCCTGCATCGGTGGTGTCATTAAATGGGAAAAATGACCCTGCATCGGTGGTGTCATTGGATAGGAAAAATGACCCTGCATCGGTGGTGTCACTGGATGGGAAAAATGACCCTGCATCGTTGGTGTCACTGGTTGGGAAAAATGACCCTGCATCGGTGGTGTCATCAGATGGGAAAAATGACCCTGCATCGGTGGTGTCATTAGATTGGTAAAATGACCCTGCATCGGTGGTGTCATTAGATGGGAAAAATGACCCTGCATCGGTGGTGTCATTAAATGGGAAAAATGACCCTGCATCGGTGGTGTCATTGGATAGGAAAAATGACCCTGCATCGGTGGTGTCATTGGATAGGAAAAATGACCCTGCATCGGTGGTGTCATTAAATGGGAAAAATGACCCTGCATCGGTGGTGTCACTGGATGGGAAAAATGACCCTGCATCGGTGGTGTCACTGGTTGGGAAAAATGACCCTGCATCGGTGGTGTCATTAGATGGGAAAAATGACCCTGCATCGGTGGTGTCATTAGATGGGAAAAATGACCCTGCATCGGTGGTGTCATTAGATTGGAAAAATGACCCTGCATCGGTGGTGTCATTAGATGGGAAAAATGACCCTGCATCGGTGATGTCATTAGATAGGAAAAATGACCCTGCATCGGTGATGTCATTAGATAGGAAAAATGACCCTGCATCGGTGATGTCATTAGATAGGAAAAATGACCCTGCATCGGTGATGTCATTAGATAGGAAAAATGACCCTGCATCGGTGGTGTCACTGGATGGGAAAAATGACCCTGCATCGGTGGTGTCACTGGATGGGAAAAATGACCCTGCATCGGTGATGTCATTAGATAGGAAAAATGACCCTGCATCGGTGATGTCATTAGATAGGAAAAATGACCCTGCATCGGTGGTGTCACTGGATGGAAAAAATGACCCTGCATCGGTGGTGTCATTGGATAGGAAAAATGACCCTGCATCGGTGGTGTCATTAGATGGGAAAAATGACCCTGCATCGGTGGTGTCATTAGATGGGAAAAATGACCCTGCATCGGTGGTGTCATTAGATGGGAAAAATGACCCTGCATCGGTGGTGTCACTGGATGGGAAAAATGACCCTGCATCGGTGGTGTCATTAGATGGGAAAAATGACCCTGCATCGGTGATGTCATTAGATAGGAAAAATGACCCTGCATCGGTGGTGTCACTGGTTGGGAAAAATGACCCTGCATCGGTGGTGTCATTAGATAGGAAAAATGACCCTGCATCGGTGGTGTCACTGGATGGGAAAAATGACCCTGCATCGGTGGTGTCATTAGATAGGAAAAATGACCCTGCATCGGTGATGTCATTGGATGGGAAAAATGACCCTGCATCGGTGATGTCATTAGATGGGAAAAATGACCCTGCATCGGTGGTGTCATTAAATGGGAAAAATGACCCTGCATCGGTGGTGTCATTGGATAGGAAAAATGACCCTGCATCGGTGATGTCATTAGATGGGAAAAATGACCCTGCATCGGTGGTGTCATTAAATGGGAAAAATGACCCTGCATCGGTGGTGTCATTGGATAGGAAAAATGACCCTGCATCGGTGGTGTCATTGGATAGGAAAAATGACCCTGCATCGGTGGTGTCATTAGATGGGAAAAATGACCCTGCATCGGTGATGTCATTAGATAGGAAAAATGACCCTGCATCGGTGATGTCATTGGATAGGAAAAATGACCCTGCATCGGTGATGTCATTGGATGGGAAAAATGACCCTGCATCGGTGATGTCATTGGATAGGAAAAATGACCCTGCATCGGTGGTGTCATTGGATAGGAAAAATGACCCTGCATCGGTGGTGTCATTAGATGGGAAAAATTACCCTGCATCGGTGGTGTCATTGGATAGGAAAAATGGCCCTGCATCGGTGGTGTCACTGGATGGGAAAAATGACCCTGCATCGGTGGTGTCACTGGATGGAAAAAATGACCCTGCATCGGTGGTGTCACTGGTTGGGAAAAATGACCCTGCATCGGTGGTGTCATTGGATAGGAAAAATGACCCTGCATCGGTGGTGTCATTAGATGGGAAAAATGGCCCTGCATCGGTGATGTCATTGGATGAGAAAAATGGCCCTGCATCGGTGATGTCATTAGATGGGAAAAATGGCCCTGCATCGGTGGTGTCATTGGATTGGAAAAATGACCCTGCATCGGTGATGTCATTAGATAGGAAAAATGACCCTGCATCGGTGATGTCATTAGATGGGAAAAATGACCCTGCATCGGTGATGTCATTAGATAGGAAAAATGACCCTGCATCGGTGATGTCATTAGATAGGAAAAATGACCCTGCATCGGTGATGTCATTGGATGGGAAAAATGACCCTGCATCGGTGGTGTCATTAGATGGGAAAAATGACCCTGCATCGGTGATGTCATTGGATGGGAAAAATGACCCTGCATCGGTGGTGTCATTAGATGGGAAAAATGACCCTGCATCGGTGGTGTCATTGGAAAGGAAAAATGACCCTGCATCGGTGATGTCATTGGAAAGGAAAAATGACCCTGCATCGGTGATGTCATTGGATAAGAAAAATGACCCTGCATCGGTGGTATCATTAGATGGGAAAAATGACCCTGCATCGGTGGTGTCATTGGAAAGGAAAAATGACCCTGCATCGGTGGTGTCATTGGAAAGGAAAAATGACCCTGCATCGGTGGTGTCATTAGATAGGAAAAATGACCCTGCATCGGTGGTGTCATTAGATGGGAAAAATGACCCTGCATCGGTGGTGTCGCTGGATGGGAAAAATGACCCTGCATCGGTGGTGTCATTGGATAGGAAAAATGACCCTGCATCGTGGTGTCATTAAATGGGAAAAATGACCCTGCATCGGTGGTGTCATTAAATGGGAAAAATGACCCTGCATCGGTGGTGTCATTGGATAGGAAAAATGACCCTGCATCGGTGGTGTCATTAAATGGGAAAAATGACCCTGCATCGGTGGTGTCACTGGATGGGAAAAATGACCCTGCATCGGTGGTGTCATTAGATGGGAAAAATGACCCTGCATCGGTGGTGTCATTAAATGGGAAAAATGACCCTGCATCGGTGGTGTCATTGGATAGGAAAAATGACCCTGCATCGGTGGTGTCATTGGATAGGAAAAATGACCCTGCATCGGTGGTGTCATTAGATGGGAAAAATGACCCTGCATCGGTGGTGTCATTAGATAGGAAAAATGACCCTGCATCGGTGATGTCATTAGATAGGAAAAATGGCCCTGCATCGGTGATGTCATTAGATGGGAAAAATGACCCTGCATCGGTGGTGTCATTAGATAGGAAAAATGACCCTGCATCGGTGATGTCATTAGATAGGAAAAATGACCCTGCATCGGTGGTGTCATTGGATAGGAAAAATGGCCCTGCATCGGTGGTGTCATTGGATAGGAAAAATGACCCTGCATCGGTGGTGTCATTAGATGGGAAAAATGACCCTGCATCGGTGGTGTCATTAGATAGGAAAAATGACCCTGCATCGGTGGTGTCATTGGATGGGAAAAATGACCCTGCATCGGTGATGTCATTAGATGGGAAAAATGACCCTGCATCGGTGGTGTCATTAGATAGGAAAAATGACCCTGCATCGGTGGTGTCACTGGATGGAAAAAATGACCCTGCATCGGTGGTGTCATTAGATGGGAAAATGACCCTGCATCGGTGGTGTCATTAGATGGGAAAATGACCCTGCATCGGTGGTTTCATTAGATGGGAAAAATGACCCTGCATCGGTGGTGTCACTGGATGGAAAAAATGACCCTGCATCGGTGGTGTCATTAGATGGGAAAATGACCCTGCATCGGTGGTGTCATTAGATAGGAAAAATGACCCTGCATCGGTGATGTCATTGGATGGGAAAAATGAAACTGCATCGGTGGTGTCATTAGATGGGAAAAATGACCCTGCATCGGTGGTGTCATTAGATGGAAAAAATGACCCTGCATCGGTGGTGTCACTGGATGGGAAAAATGACCCTGCATCGGTGATGTCATTAGATAGGAAAAATGACCCTGCATCGGTGGTGTCACTGGATGGGAAAAATGACCCTGCATCGGTGGTGTCATTGGATGGGAAAAATGACCCTGCATCGGTGGTGTCACTGGATGGGAAAAATTACCCTGCATCAGTGGTGTCATTAGATGGAAAAATGGCCCTGCATCGGTGATGTCATTGGATAGGAAAAATGACCCTGCATCGGTGATGTCATTGGATAGGAAAAATGACCCTGCATCGGTGATGTCATTGGATGGGAAAAATGACCCTGCATCGGTGGTGTCATTAGATGGGAAAAATGACCCTGCATCGGTGGTGTCATTAGATGGGAAAAATGACCCTCCATCGGTGGTGTCATTGGATGGGAAAAATGACCCTGCATCGGTGGTGTCATTAGATGGGAAAAATGACCCTGCATCGGTGATGTCATTGGATGGGAAAAATGACCCTGCATCGGTGGTGTCGTTGGATGGGAAAAATGACCCTGCATCGGTGGTGTCATTAGATGGGAAAAATGACCCTGCATCGGTGGTGTCATTAGATGGGAAAAATGACCCTGCATCGGTGGTGTCATTAGATAGGAAAAATGACCCTGCATCGGTGGTGTCACTGGATGGAAAAAATGACCCTGCATCGGTGGTGTCATTAGATGGGAAAATGACCCTGCATCGGTGGTGTCATTAGATGGGAAAATGACCCTGCATCGGTGGTTTCATTAGATGGGAAAAATGACCCTGCATCGGTGGTGTCACTGGATGGAAAAAATGACCCTGCATCGGTGGTGTCATTAGATGGGAAAATGACCCTGCATCGGTGGTGTCATTAGATAGGAAAAATGACCCTGCATCGGTGATGTCATTGGATGGGAAAAATGAAACTGCATCGGTGGTGTCATTAGATGGGAAAATGACCCTGCATCGGTGGTGTCATTGGATAGGAAAAATGACCCTGCATCGGTGGTGTCATTAGATGGGAAAAATGACCCTGCATCGGTGGTGTCATTGGATAGGAAAAATGACCCTGCATCGGTGGTGTCATTAGATGGGAAAAATGACCCTGCATCGGTGGTGTCATTAGATAGGAAAAATGACCCTGCATCGGTGGTGTCACTGGATGGAAAAAATGACCCTGCATCGGTGGTGTCACTGGATGGGAAAAATGACCCTGCATCGGTGGTGTCATTGGATAGGAAAAATGACCCTGCATCGGTGGTGTCATTAGATGGGAAAAATGACCCTGCATCGGTGGTGTCATTAGATAGGAAAAATGACCCTGCATCGGTGGTGTCACTGGATGGAAAAAATGACCCTGCATCGGTGGTGTCACTGGATGGGAAAAATGACCCTGCATCGGTGGTGTCACTGGATGGGAAAAATGACCCTGCATCGGTGATGTCATTAGATAGGAAAAATGACCCTGCATCGGTGGTGTCACTGGATGGGAAAAATGACCCTGCATCGGTGGTGTCATTGGATGGGAAAAATGACCCTGCATCGGTGGTGTCACTGGATGGGAAAAATTACCCTGCATCGGTGATGTCATTAGATAGGAAAAATGACCCTGCATCGGTGATGTCATTAGATAGGAAAAATGACCCTGCATCGGTGATGTCATTAGATAGGAAAAATGACCCTGCATCGGTGGTGTCATTAGATGGAAAAATGGCCCTGCATCGGTGATGTCATTGGATAGGAAAAATGACCCTGCATCGGTGATGTCATTGGATAGGAAAAATGACCCTGCATCGGTGATGTCATTGGATGGGAAAAATGACCCTGCATCGGTGATGTCATTAGATAGGAAAAATGACCCTGCATCGGTGGTGTCATTAGATGGGAAAAATGACCCTGCATCGGTGGTGTCATTAGATGGGAAAAATGACCCTGCATCGGTGGTGTCATTGGATGGGAAAAATGACCCTGCATCGGTGGTGTCGTTGGATGGGAAAAATGACCCTGCATCGGTGGTGTCATTAGATGGGAAAAATGACCCTGCATCGGTGGTGTCATTAGATGGGAAAAATGACCCTGCGTCGGTGGTGTCATTGGATAGGAAAAATGACCCTGCATCGGTGATGTCATTAGATGGGAAAAATGACCCTGCATCGGTGATGTCATTAGATGGGAAAAATGACCCTGCATCGGTGGTGTCATTAGATGGGAAAAATGACCCTGCATCGGTGGTGTCATTGGATAGGAAAAATGACCCTGCATCGGTGGTGTCATTAGATGGGAAAAATGACCCTGCATCGGTGGTGTCATTGGATAGGAAAAATGACCCTGCATCGGTGGTGTCATTAGATAGGAAAAATGACCCTGCATCGGTGGTGTCATTGGATAGGAAAAATGACCCTGCATCGGTGATGTCATTAGATGGGAAAAATGACCCTGCATCGGTGATGTCATTAGATGGGAAAAATGACCCTGCATCGGTGGTGTCATTAGATGGGAAAAATGACCCTGCATCGGTGGTGTCACTGGATGGGAAAAATGACCCTGCATCGGTGGTGTCATTAGATGGGAAAAATGACCCTGCATCGGTGGTGTCACTGGATGGGAAAAATGACCCTGCATCAGTGGTGTCATTGGATGGGAAAAATGACCCTGCATCGGTGATGTCATTAGATGGGAAAAATGACCCTGCATCAGTGGTGTCATTGGATGGGAAAAATGACCCTGCATCGGTGGTGTCACTGGATGGGAAAAATGACCCTGCATCGGTGGTGTCACTGGATGGGAAAAATGACCCTGCATCGGTGGTGTCATTAGATGGGAAAATGACCCTGCATCGGTGATGTCATTAGATGGGAAAAATGACCCTGCATCGGTGATGTCATTAGATGGGAAAAATGACCCTGCATCGGTGGTGTCACTGGATGGGAAAAATGACCCTGCATCGGTGGTGTCACTGGATGGGAAAAATGACCCTGCATCGGTGGTGTCACTGGATGGGAAAAATGACCCTGCATCGGTGGTGTCATTAGATGGGAAAATGACCCTGCATCGGTGATGTCATTAGATGGGAAAAATGACCCTGCATCGGTGGTGTCATTAGATGGGAAAATGACCCTGCATCGGTGATATCATTACATGGGGAAAATGACCCTGCATCGGTGATGTCATTAGATGGGAAAATGACCCTGCATCGGTGATGTCATTAGATAGGAAAAATGGCCCTGCATCGGTGGTGTCATTAGATGGGAAAAATGGCCCTGCATCGGTGATGTCATTAGATGGGAAAAATGGCCCTGCATCGGTGGTGTCATTAGATAGGAAAAATGACCCTGCATCGGTGGTGTCATTAGATAGGAAAAATGACCCTGCATCGGTGGTGTCACTGGATGGAAAAAATGACCCTGCATCGGTGGTGTCATTAGATAGGAAAAATGACCCTGCATCGGTGATGTCATTAGATGGGAAAAATGACCCTGCATCGGTGATGTCATTGGATAGGAAAAATGACCCTGCATCGGTGGTGTCACTGGATGGGAAAAATGACCCTGCATCGGTGGTGTCAATGGATGGGAAAAATGACCCTGCATCGGTGGTGTCATTAGATGGGAAAAATGACCCTGCATCGGTGGTGTCATTAGATGGGAAAAATGACCCTGCATCGGTGGTGTCACTGGATGGGAAAAATGGCCCTGCATCGGTGATGTCACTGGATGGGAAAAATGACCCTGCATCGGTGGTGTCATTAGATGGGAAAATGACCCTGCATCGGTGATATCATTACATGGGGAAAATGACCCTGCATCGGTGGTGTCATTAGATGGGAAAAATGACCCTGCATCGGTGATGTCATTAGATGGGAAAATGACCCTGCATCGGTGATGTCATTAGATAGGAAAAATGGCCCTGCATCGGTGGTGTCATTAGATGGGAAAAATGGCCCTGCATCGGTGGTGTCATTAGATGGGAAAAATGACCCTGCATCGGTGATGTCATTAGATGGGAAAAATGGCCCTGCATCGGTGATGTCATTAGATGGGAAAAATGACCCTGCATCGGTGATGTCATTAGATGGGAAAAATGACCCTGCATCGGTGGTGTCATTGGATGGGAAAAATGACCCTGCATCGGTGATGTCATTAGATGGGAAAAATGACCCTGCATCGGTGGTGTCACTGGATGGGAAAAATGACCCTGCATCGGTGGTGTCATTGGATAGGAAAAATGACCCTGCATCGGTGGTGTCATTAGATGGGAAAAATGACCCTGCATCGGTGGTGTCATTAGATGGGAAAAATGACCCTGCATCGGTGGTGTCATTAGATAGGAAAAATGACCCTGCATCGGTGGTGTCACTGGATGGAAAAAATGACCCTGCATCGGTGGTGTCATTAGATGGGAAAATGACCCTGCATCGGTGGTGTCATTAGATAGGAAAAATGACCCTGCATCGGTGGTGTCATTAGATAGGAAAAATGACCCTGCATCGGTGATGTCATTAGATGGGAAAAATAACCCTGCATCGGTGGTGTCATTGGATGGGAAAAATGACCCTGCATCGGTGATGTCATTAGATGGGAAAAATGACCCTGCATCGGTGGTGTCATTGGATAGGAAAAATGACCCTGCATCGGTGGTGTCATTAGATAGGAAAAATGACCCTGCATCGGTGGTGTCACTGGATGGAAAAAATGACCCTGCATCGGTGGTGTCACTGGATGGGAAAAATGACCCTGCATCGGTGGTGTCACTGGATGGGAAAAATGACCCTGCATCGGTGATGTCATTAGATAGGAAAAATGACCCTGCATCGGTGGTGTCACTGGATGGGAAAAATGACCCTGCATCGGTGGTGTCATTGGATGGGAAAAATGACCCTGCATCGGTGGTGTCACTGGATGGGAAAAATGACCCTGCATCGGTGGTGTCATTAGATGGGAAAAATGACCCTGCATCGGTGATGTCATTGGATGGGAAAAATGACCCTGCATCGGTGATGTCATTGGATGGGAAAAATGACCCTGCATCGGTGATGTCATTAGATAGGAAAAATGACCCTGCATCGGTGATGTCATTAGATAGGAAAAATGACCCTGCATCGGTGATGTCATTAGATAGGAAAAATGACCCTGCATCGGTGGTGTCATTAGATGGAAAAATGGCCCTGCATCGGTGATGTCATTGGATAGGAAAAATGACCCTGCATCGGTGATGTCATTGGATAGGAAAAATGACCCTGCATCGGTGGTGTCATTAGATGGGAAAAATGACCCTGCATCGGTGATGTCATTGGATGGGAAAAATGACCCTGCATCGGTGGTGTCATTAGATGGGAAAAATGACCCTGCATCGGTGGTGTCATTGGATGGGAAAAATGACCCTGCATCGGTGGTGTCGTTGGATGGGAAAAATGACCCTGCATCGGTGATGTCATTGGATAGGAAAAATGACCCTGCATCGGTGGTGTCATTGGATGGTAAAAATGACCCTGCATCGGTGATGTCATTGGATAGGAAAAATGACCCTGCATCGGTGGTGTCATTAGATGGGAAAAATGACCCTGCATCGGTGGTGTCATTGGATAGGAAAAATGACCCTGCATCGGTGATGTCATTAGATGGGAAAAATGACCCTGCATCGGTGATGTCATTAGATGGGAAAAATGACCCTGCATCGGTGGTGTCACTGGATGGGAAAAATGACCCTGCATCGGTGGTGTCATTAGATGGGAAAAATGACCCTGCATCGATGGTGTCACTGGATGGGAAAAATGACCCTGCATCAGTGGTGTCATTGGATGGGAAAAATGACCCTGCATCGGTGATGTCATTAGATGGGAAAAATGACCCTGCATCGGTGGTGTCATTGGATAGGAAAAATGACCCTGCATCGGTGATGTCATTAGATGGGAAAAATGACCCTGCATCGGTGGTGTCACTGGATGGGAAAAATGACCCTGCATCAGTGGTGTCATTGGATAGGAAAAATGACCCTGCATCGGTGGTGTCACTGGATGGGAAAAATGACCCTGCATCGGTGGTGTCATTGGATGGGAAAAATGACCCTGCATCGGTGGTGTCATTGGATAGGAAAAATGACCCTGCATCGGTGGTGTCATTAGATGGGAAAAATGACCCTGCATCGGTGGTGTCATTGGATGGGAAAAATGACCCTGCATCGGTGGTGTCATTAGATGGGAAAAATGACCCTGCATCGGTGGTGTCACTGGATGGGAAAAATGACCCTGCATCGGTGGTGTCATTAGATGGGAAAATGACCCTGCATCGGTGATATCATTACATGGGGAAAATGACCCTGCATCGGTGGTGTCACTGGATGGGAAAAATGACCCTGCATCGGTGGTGTCATTAGATGGGAAAATGACCCTGCATCGGTGATATCATTACATGGGGAAAATGACCCTGCATCGGTGATGTCATTAGATGGGAAAATGACCCTGCATCGGTGATGTCATTAGATAGGAAAAATGGCCCTGCATCGGTGGTGTCATTGGATAGGAAAAATGACCCTGCATCGGTGGTGTCACTGGATGGGAAAAATGACCCTGCATCGGTGGTGTCATTAGATGGGAAAATGACCCTGCATCGGTGATATCATTACATGGGAAAAATGACCCTGCATCGGTGATGTCATTAGATGGGAAAAATGACCCTGCATCGGTGATGTCATTGGATAGGAAAAATGACCCTGCATCGGTGGTGTCACTGGATGGGAAAAATGACCCTGCATCAGTGGTGTCATTGGATGGGAAAAATGACCCTGCATCGGTGGTGTCACTGGATGGGAAAAATGACCCTGCATCGGTGGTGTCAATGGATGGGAAAAATGACCCTGCATCGGTGGTGTCATTAGATGGGAAAAATGACCCTGCATCGGTGGTGTCACTGGATGGGAAAAATGACCCTGCATCGGTGGTGTCACTGGATGGGAAAAATGACCCTGCATCGGTGGTGTCATTAGATGGGAAAATGACCCTGCATCGGTGATGTCATTAGATGGGAAAAATGACCCTGCATTGGTGGTGTCATTAGATGGGAAAATGACCCTGCATCGGTGATATCATTACATGGGGAAAATGACCCTGCATCGGTGATGTCATTAGATGGGAAAATGACCCTGCATCGGTGATATCATTACATGGGGAAAATGACCCTGCATCGGTGATGTCATTAGATGGGAAAAATGACCCTGCATCGGTGATGTCATTAGATAGGAAAAATGGCCCTGCATCGGTGGTGTCATTAGATGGGAAAAATGGCCCTGCATCGGTGGTGTCATTAGATGGGAAAAATGACCCTGCATCGGTGATGTCATTAGATGGGAAAAATGGCCCTGCATCGGTGATGTCATTAGATGGGAAAAATGACCCTGCATCGGTGATGTCATTAGATGGGAAAAATGACCCTGCATCGGTGGTGTCATTAGATGGGAAAAATGACCCTGCATCGGTGATGTCATTAGATGGGAAAAATAACCCTGCATCGGTGATGTCATTGGATAGGAAAAATGACCCTGCATCAGTGGTGTCATTGGATAGGAAAAATGACCCTGCATCGGTGGTGTCATTGGATAGGAAAAATGACCCTGCATCGGTGGTGTCACTGGATGGGAAAAATGACCCTGCATCGGTGGTGTCATTAGATGGGAAAATGACCCTGCATCGGTGGTGTCACTGGATGGGAAAAATGACCCTGCATCGGTGGTGTCACTGGATGGGAAAAATGACCCTGCATCGGTGGTGTCATTAGATGGGAAAATGACCCTGCATCGGTGGTGTCATTAGATAGGAAAAATGACCCTGCATCGGTGGTGTCACTGGATGGAAAAAATGACCCTGCATCGGTGGTGTCATTAGATGGGAAAATGACCCTGCATCGGTGGTGTCATTAGATGGGAAAATGACCCTGCATCGGTGGTGTCATTAGATGGGAAAATGACCCTGCATCGGTGGTGTCATTAGATAGGAAAAATGACCCTGCATCGGTGATGTCATTAGATGGGAAAAATGACCCTGCATCGGTGATGTCATTAGATGGGAAAAATGACCCTGCATCGGTGGTGTCATTGGATAGGAAAAATGACCCTGCATCGGTGGTGTCATTAGATAGGAAAAATGACCCTGCATCGGTGGTGTCACTGGATGGAAAAAATGACCCTGCATCGGTGGTGTCACTGGATGGGAAAAATGACCCTGCATCGGTGATGTCATTAGATAGGAAAAATGACCCTGCATCGGTGGTGTCACTGGATGGGAAAAATGACCCTGCATCGGTGGTGTCATTGGATGGGAAAAATGACCCTGCATCGGTGGTGTCACTGGATGGGAAAAATGACCCTGCATCGGTGGTGTCATTAGATGGGAAAAATGACCCTGCATCGGTGATGTCATTGGATGGGAAAAATGACCCTGCATCGGTGATGTCATTGGATGGGAAAAATGACCCTGCATCGGTGATGTCATTAGATAGGAAAAATGACCCTGCATCGGTGATGTCATTAGATAGGAAAAATGACCCTGCATCGGTGATGTCATTAGATGGGAAAAATGACCCTGCATCGGTGATGTCATTGGATAGGAAAAATGACCCTGCATCGGTGATGTCATTGGATAGGAAAAATGACCCTGCATCGGTGGTGTCATTAGATGGGAAAAATGACCCTGCATCGGTGATGTCATTGGATGGGAAAAATGACCCTGCATCGGTGGTGTCATTAGATGGGAAAAATGACCCTGCATCGGTGATGTCATTGGATAGGAAAAATGACCCTGCATCGGTGGTGTCATTAGATGGGAAAAATGACCCTGCATCGGTGGTGTCATTGGATAGGAAAAATGACCCTGCATCGGTGGTGTCATTAGATGGGAAAAATGGCCCTGCATCGGTGGTGTCATTAGATGGGAAAAATGACCCTGCATCGGTGATGTCATTAGATGGGAAAAATGACCCTGCATCGGTGATGTCATTAGATGGGAAAAATGACCCTGCATCGGTGGTGTCATTGGATGGGAAAAATGACCCTGCATCGGTGATGTCATTAGATGGGAAAAATGACCCTGCATCGGTGGTGTCACTGGATGGGAAAAATGACCCTGCATCGGTGGTGTCATTGGATAGGAAAAATGACCCTGCATCGGTGGTGTCATTAGATGGGAAAAATGACCCTGCATCGGTGGTGTCATTAGATGGGAAAAATGACCCTGCATCGGTGGTGTCATTAGATAGGAAAAATGACCCTGCATCGGTGGTGTCATTAGATAGGAAAAATGACCCTGCATCGGTGGTGTCACTGGATGGAAAAAATGACCCTGCATCGGTGGTGTCATTAGATGGGAAAATGACCCTGCATCGGTGGTGTCATTAGATGGGAAAATGACCCTGCATCGGTGGTGTCATTAGATAGGAAAAATGACCCTGCATCGGTGATGTCATTAGATGGGAAAAATGACCCTGCATCGGTGGTGTCATTGGATGGGAAAAATGACCCTGCATCGGTGATGTCATTAGATGGGAAAAATGACCCTGCATCGGTGGTGTCATTGGATAGGAAAAATGACCCTGCATCGGTGGTGTCATTAGATAGGAAAAATGACCCTGCATCGGTGGTGTCACTGGATGGAAAAAATGACCCTGCATCGGTGGTGTCACTGGATGGGAAAAATGACCCTGCATCGGTGGTGTCACTGGATGGGAAAAATGACCCTGCATCGGTGATGTCATTAGATAGAAAAAATGACCCTGCATCGGTGGTGTCACTGGATGGGAAAAATGACCCTGCATCGGTGGTGTCATTGGATGGGAAAAATGACCCTGCATCGGTGGTGTCACTGGATGGGAAAAATGACCCTGCATCGGTGGTGTCATTAGATGGGAAAAATGACCCTGCATCGGTGATGTCATTGGATGGGAAAAATGACCCTGCATCGGTGATGTCATTGGATGGGAAAAATGACCCTGCATCGGTGGTGTCATTGGATGGGAAAAATGACCCTGCATCGGTGGTGTCACTGGATGGGAAAAATGACCCTGCATCGGTGGTGTCATTAGATGGGAAAAATGACCCTGCATCGGTGATGTCATTGGATGGGAAAAATGACCCTGCATCGGTGATGTCATTGGATGGGAAAAATGACCCTGCATCGGTGATGTCATTAGATAGGAAAAATGACCCTGCATCGGTGATGTCATTAGATAGGAAAAATGACCCTGCATCGGTGGTGTCATTGGATGGGAAAAATGACCCTGCATCGGTGATGTCATTAGATAGGAAAAATGACCCTGCATCGGTGGTGTCATTAGATGGAAAAATGGCCCTGCATCGGTGATGTCATTGGATAGGAAAAATGACCCTGCATCGGTGATGTCATTGGATAGGAAAAATGACCCTGCATCGGTGGTGTCATTAGATGGGAAAAATGACCCTGCATCGGTGATGTCATTGGATGGGAAAAATGACCCTGCATCGGTGGTGTCATTAGATGGGAAAAATGACCCTGCATCGGTGGTGTCATTGGATGGGAAAAATGACCCTGCATCGGTGGTGTCATTAGATGGGAAAAATGACCCTGCATCGGTGGTGTCATTGGATGGGAAAAATGACCCTGCATCGGTGATGTCATTGGATAGGAAAAATGACCCTGCATCGGTGGTGTCATTAGATGGGAAAAATGACCCTGCATCGGTGGTGTCATTGGATAGGAAAAATGACCCTGCATCGGTGATGTCATTAGATGGGAAAAATGACCCTGCATCGGTGATGTCATTAGATGGGAAAAATGACCCTGCATCGGTGGTGTCACTGGATGGGAAAAATGACCCTGCATCGGTGGTGTCATTAGATGGGAAAAATGACCCTGCATCGATGGTGTCACTGGATGGGAAAAATGACCCTGCATCGGTGATGTCATTAGATGGGAAAAATGACCCTGCATCGGTGATGTCATTGGATAGGAAAAATGACCCTGCATCGGTGATGTCATTAGATGGGAAAAATGACCCTGCATCGGTGGTGTCATTGGATAGGAAAAATGACCCTGCATCGGTGGTGTCATTAGATGGGAAAAATGACCCTGCATCGGTGGTGTCATTGGATAGGAAAAATGACCCTGCATCGGTGGTGTCACTGGATGGGAAAAATGACCCTGCATCAGTGGTGTCATTGGATAGGAAAAATGACCCTGCATCGGTGGTGTCACTGGATGGGAAAAATGACCCTGCATCGGTGGTGTCATTGGATGGGAAAAATGACCCTGCATCGGTGGTGTCATTGGATAGGAAAAATGACCCTGCATCGGTGGTGTCATTAGATGGGAAAAATGACCCTGCATCGGTGGTGTCATTGGATGGGAAAAATGACCCTGCATCGGTGGTGTCATTAGATGGGAAAAATGACCCTGCATCGGTGGTGTCACTGGATGGGAAAAATGACCCTGCATCGGTGGTGTCATTAGATGGGAAAATGACCCTGCATCGGTGATATCATTACATGGGGAAAATGGCCCTGCATCGGTGGTGTCACTGGATGGGAAAAATGACCCTGCATCGGTGGTGTCATTAGATGGGAAAATGACCCTGCATCGGTGATATCATTACATGGGGAAAATGACCCTGCATCGGTGATGTCATTAGATGGGAAAATGACCCTGCATCGGTGATGTCATTAGATAGGAAAAATGGCCCTGCATCGGTGGTGTCATTAGATGGGAAAAATGACCCTGCATCGGTGATGTCATTAGATGGGAAAAATGACCCTGCATCGGTGATGTCATTAGATGGGAAAAATGACCCTGCATCGGTGGTGTCATTAGATGGGAAAAATGACCCTGCATCGGTGATGTCATTAGATGGGAAAAATAACCCTGCTTCGGTGATGTCATTGGATAGGAAAAATGACCCTGCATCGGTGGTGTCATTGGATAGGAAAAATGACCCTGCATCGGTGGTGTCATTGGATAGGAAAAATGACCCTGCATCGGTGGTGTCACTGGATGGGAAAAATGACCCTGCATCGGTGGTGTCATTAGATGGGAAAATGACCCTGCATCGGTGATATCATTACATGGGAAAAATGACCCTGCATCGGTGGTGTCATTAGATGGGAAAAATGACCCTGCATCGGTGGTGTCATTAGATAGGAAAAATTACCCTGCATCGGTGGTGTCATTGGGTGGGAAAAATGACCCTGCATCGGTGGTGTCATTGGATGGGAAAAATGACCCTGCATCGGTGGTGTCATTGGATGGGAAAAATGACCCTGCATCGGTGGTGTCATTAGATGGGAAAAATGACCCTGCATCGGTGATGTCATTAGATAGGAAAAATGACCCTGCATCGGTGGTGTCATTGGATGGGAAAAATGACCCTGCATCGGTGATGTCACTGGATGGGAAAAATGACCCTGCATCGGTGGTGTCATTAGATGGGAAAAATGACCCTGCATCGGTGATGTCATTAGATAGGAAAAATGACCCTGCATCGGTGGTGTCATTGGATGGGAAAAATGACCCTGCATCGGTGGTGTCATTGGATGGGAAAAATGACCCTGCATCGGTGGTGTCATTGGATGGGAAAAATGACCCTGCATCGGTGATGTCATTAGATAGGAAAAATGACCCTGCATCGGTGGTGTCATTGGATGGGAAAAATGACCCTGCATCGGTGGTGTCATTGGATGGGAAAAATGACCCTGCATCGGTGGTGTCATTAGATGGGAAAAATGACCCTGCATCGGTGATGTCATTAGATAGGAAAAATGACCCTGCATCGGTGGTGTCATTGGATGGGAAAAATGACCCTGCATCGGTGGTGTCATTGGATGGGAAAAATGACCCTGCATCGGTGGTGTCATTGGATGGGAAAAATGACCCTGCATCGGTGATGTCATTAGATAGGAAAAATGACCCTGCATCGGTGATGTCACTGGATGGGAAAAATGACCCTGCATCGGTGGTGTCATTGGATAGGAAAAATGACCCTGCATCGGTGGTGTCATTAGATGGGAAAAATGACCCTGCATCGGTGATGTCACTGGATGGGAAAAATGACCCTGCATCGGTGGTGTCATTGGATAGGAAAAATGACCCTGCATCGGTGGTGTCATTGGATAGGAAAAATGGCCCTGCATCGGTGATGTCATTGGATGGGAAAAATGACCCTGCATCGGTGGTGTCATTGGATAGGAAAAATGGCCCTGCATCGGTGGTGTCATTAGATGGGAAAAATGACCCTGCATCGGTGGTGTCATTAGATGGGAAAAATGACCCTGCATCGGTGGTGTCACTGGATGGGAAAAATGACCCTGCATCGGTGGTGTCATTAGATGGGAAAAATGACCCTGCATCGGTGGTGTCATTGGATAGGAAAAATGACCCTGCATCGGTGGTGTCATTAGATGGGAAAAATGACCCTGCATCGGTGGTGTCATTGGATAGGAAAAATGACCCTGCATCGGTGATGTCATTGGATGGGAAAAATGACCCTGCATCGGTGATGTCATTAGATGGGAAAAATGACCCTGCATCGGTGGTGTCACTGGATGGGAAAAATGACCCTGCATCGGTGGTGTCAATGGATGGGAAAAATGACCCTGCATCGGTGGTGTCATTAGATGGGAAAAATGACCCTGCATCGGTGGTGTCACTGGATGGGAAAAATGACCCTGCATCGGTGGTGTCACTGGATGGGAAAAATGACCCTGCATCGGTGGTGTCATTAGATGGGAAAATGACCCTGCATCGGTGATGTCATTAGATGGGAAAAATGACCCTGCATCGGTGGTGTCATTAGATGGGAAAATGACCCTGCATCGGTGATATCATTACATGGGGAAAATGACCCTGCATCGGTGATGTCATTAGATGGGAAAATGACCCTGCATCGGTGATGTCATTAGATAGGAAAAATGGCCCTGCATCGGTGGTGTCATTAGATGGGAAAAATGGCCCTGCATCGGTGGTGTCATTAGATGGGAAAATGACCCTGCATCGGTGATGTCATTAGATGGGAAAAATGACCCTGCATCGGTGGTGTCATTGGATGGGAAAAATGACCCTGCATCGGTGATGTCATTAGATAGGAAAAATGACCCTGCATCGGTGGTGTCACTGGATGGGAAAAATGACCCTGCATCGGTGATGTCATTAGATGGGAAAAATGACCCTGCATCGGTGGTGTCATTGGATAGGAAAAATGACCCTGCATCGGTGGTGTCATTGGATAGGAAAAATGACCCTGCATCGGTGGAGTCATTAGATGGGAAAAATGACCCTGCATCGGTGGTGTCACTGGATGGGAAAAATGACCCTGCATCGGTGATGTCATTAGATAGGAAAAATGACCCTGCATCGGTGGTGTCACTGGTTGGGAAAAATGACCCTGCATCGGTGGTGTCATTAGATAGGAAAAATGACCCTGCATCGGTGATGTCATTGGATGGGAAAAATGACCCTGCATCGGTGATGTCATTAGATGGGAAAAATGACCCTGCATCGGTGGTGTCATTAAATGGGAAAAATGACCCTGCATCGGTGATGTCATTGGATGGGAAAAATGACCCTGCATCGGTGGTGTCATTGGATAGGAAAAATGACCCTGCATCGGTGGTGTCATTGGATAGGAAAAATGACCCTGCATCGGTGGTGTCATTAGATGGGAAAAATGACCCTGCATCGGTGATGTCATTAGATAGGAAAAATGACCCTGCATCGGTGATGTCATTGGATAGGAAAAATGACCCTGCATCGGTGGTGTCATTGGATAGGAAAAATGACCCTGCATCGGTGGTGTCATTAGATGGGAAAAATGACCCTGCATCGGTGGTGTCACTGGATGGGAAAAATGGCCCTGCATCGGTGATGTCACTGGATGGGAAAAATGACCCTGCATCGGTGGTGTCATTAGATGGGAAAATGACCCTGCATCGGTGGTGTCATTAGATGGGAAAATGACCCTGCATCGGTGATGTCATTAGATGGGAAAAATGACCCTGCATCGGTGGTGTCATTAGATGGGAAAATGACCCTGCATCGGTGATGTCATTAGATGGGAAAAATGACCCTGCATCGGTGGTGTCATTAGATGGGAAAATGACCCTGCATCGGTGATATCATTACATGGGGAAAATGACCCTGCATCGGTGGTGTCATTAGATGGGAAAAATGACCCTGCATCGGTGATGTCATTAGATGGGAAAATGACCCTGCATCGGTGATGTCATTAGATAGGAAAAATGGCCCTGCATCGGTGGTGTCATTAGATGGGAAAAATGACCCTGCATCGGTGATGTCACTGGATGGGAAAAATGACCCTGCATCGGTGGTGTCATTAGATGGGAAAAATGACCCTGCATCGGTGATGTCATTAGATAGGAAAAATGACCCTGCATCGGTGGTGTCATTGGATGGGAAAAATGACCCTGCATCGGTGGTGTCATTGGATGGGAAAAATGACCCTGCATCGGTGGTGTCATTAGATGGGAAAAATGACCCTGCATCGGTGATGTCATTAGATAGGAAAAATGACCCTGCATCGGTGGTGTCATTGGATGGGAAAAATGACCCTGCATCGGTGATGTCACTGGATGGGAAAAATGACCCTGCATCGGTGGTGTCATTAGATGGGAAAAATGACCCTGCATCGGTGATGTCATTAGATAGGAAAAATGACCCTGCATCGGTGGTGTCATTGGATGGGAAAAATGACCCTGCATCGGTGGTGTCATTGGATGGGAAAAATGACCCTGCATCGGTGGTGTCATTGGATGGGAAAAATGACCCTGCATCGGTGATGTCATTAGATAGGAAAAATGACCCTGCATCGGTGGTGTCATTGGATGGGAAAAATGACCCTGCATCGGTGGTGTCATTGGATGGGAAAAATGACCCTGCATCGGTGGTGTCATTAGATGGGAAAAATGACCCTGCATCGGTGATGTCATTAGATAGGAAAAATGACCCTGCATCGGTGGTGTCATTGGATGGGAAAAATGACCCTGCATCGGTGGTGTCATTGGATGGGAAAAATGACCCTGCATCGGTGGTGTCATTGGATGGGAAAAATGACCCTGCATCGGTGATGTCATTAGATAGGAAAAATGACCCTGCATCGGTGATGTCACTGGATGGGAAAAATGACCCTGCATCGGTGGTGTCATTGGATAGGAAAAATGACCCTGCATCGGTGGTGTCATTAGATGGGAAAAATGACCCTGCATCGGTGATGTCACTGGATGGGAAAAATGACCCTGCATCGGTGGTGTCATTGGATAGGAAAAATGACCCTGCATCGGTGGTGTCATTGGATAGGAAAAATGGCCCTGCATCGGTGATGTCATTGGATGGGAAAAATGACCCTGCATCGGTGATGTCATTAGATGGGAAAAATGACCCTGCATCGGTGGTGTCACTGGATGGGAAAAATGACCCTGCATCGGTGATGTCATTGGATGGGAAAAATGACCCTGCATCGGTGGTGTCATTGGATAGGAAAAATGGCCCTGCATCGGTGGTGTCATTAGATGGGAAAAATGACCCTGCATCGGTGGTGTCATTAGATGGGAAAAATGACCCTGCATCGGTGGTGTCACTGGATGGGAAAAATGACCCTGCATCGGTGGTGTCATTAGATGGGAAAAATGACCCTGCATCGGTGGTGTCATTGGATAGGAAAAATGACCCTGCATCGGTGGTGTCATTAGATGGGAAAAATGACCCTGCATCGGTGGTGTCATTGGATAGGAAAAATGACCCTGCATCGGTGATGTCATTGGATGGGAAAAATGACCCTGCATCGGTGATGTCATTAGATGGGAAAAATGACCCTGCATCGGTGGTGTCACTGGATGGGAAAAATGACCCTGCATCGGTGGTGTCAATGGATGGGAAAAATGACCCTGCATCGGTGGTGTCATTAGATGGGAAAAATGACCCTGCATCGGTGGTGTCACTGGATGGGAAAAATGACCCTGCATCGGTGGTGTCACTGGATGGGAAAAATGACCCTGCATCGGTGGTGTCATTAGATGGGAAAATGACCCTGCATCGGTGATGTCATTAGATGGGAAAAATGACCCTGCATCGGTGGTGTCATTAGATGGGAAAATGACCCTGCATCGGTGATATCATTACATGGGGAAAATGACCCTGCATCGGTGATGTCATTAGATGGGAAAATGACCCTGCATCGGTGATGTCATTAGATAGGAAAAATGGCCCTGCATCGGTGGTGTCATTAGATGGGAAAAATGGCCCTGCATCGGTGGTGTCATTAGATGGGAAAAATGACCCTGCATCGGTGATGTCATTAGATGGGAAAAATGGCCCTGCATCGGTGATGTCATTAGATGGGAAAAATGACCCTGCATCGGTGATGTCATTAGATGGGAAAAATGACCCTGCATCGGTGGTGTCATTGGATGGGAAAAATGACCCTGCATCGGTGATGTCATTAGATAGGAAAAATGACCCTGCATCGGTGGTGTCACTGGATGGGAAAAATGACCCTGCATCGGTGATGTCATTAGATGGGAAAAATGACCCTGCATCGGTGGTGTCATTGGATAGGAAAAATGACCCTGCATCGGTGGTGTCATTGGATAGGAAAAATGACCCTGCATCGGTGGAGTCATTAGATGGGAAAAATGACCCTGCATCGGTGGTGTCACTGGATGGGAAAAATGACCCTGCATCGGTGATGTCATTAGATAGGAAAAATGACCCTGCATCGGTGATGTCATTGGATGGGAAAAATGACCCTGCATCGGTGATGTCATTAGATGGGAAAAATGACCCTGCATCGGTGGTGTCATTAAATGGGAAAAATGACCCTGCATCGGTGATGTCATTGGATGGGAAAAATGACCCTGCATCGGTGGTGTCATTGGATAGGAAAAATGACCCTGCATCGGTGGTGTCATTGGATAGGAAAAATGACCCTGCATCGGTGGTGTCATTAGATGGGAAAAATGACCCTGCATCGGTGATGTCATTGGATAGGAAAAATGACCCTGCATCGGTGATGTCATTGGATAGGAAAAATGACCCTGCATCGGTGATGTCATTGGATGGGAAAAATGACCCTGCATCGGTGATGTCATTGGATAGGAAAAATGACCCTGCATCGGTGGTGTCATTGGATAGGAAAAATGACCCTGCATCGGTGGTGTCATTAGATGGGAAAAATGACCCTGCATCGGTGGTGTCACTGGATGGGAAAAATGGCCCTGCATCGGTGATGTCACTGGATGGGAAAAATGACCCTGCATCGGTGGTGTCATTAGATGGGAAAATGACCCTGCATCGGTGGTGTCATTAGATGGGAAAATGACCCTGCATCGGTGATGTCATTAGATGGGAAAAATGACCCTGCATCGGTGGTGTCATTAGATGGGAAAATGACCCTGCATCGGTGATGTCATTAGATGGGAAAAATGACCCTGCATCGGTGGTGTCATTAGATGGGAAAATGACCCTGCATCGGTGATATCATTACATGGGGAAAATGACCCTGCATCGGTGATGTCATTAGATAGGAAAAATGGCCCTGCATCGGTGGTGTCATTAGATGGGAAAAATGGCCCTGCATCGGTGATGTCATTAGATGGGAAAAATGACCCTGCATCGGTGGTGTCATTGGATGGGAAAAATGACCCTGCATCGGTGATGTCATTAGATGGGAAAAATGACCCTGCATCGGTGGTGTCATTGGATAGGAAAAATGACCCTGCATCGGTGGTGTCATTAGATGGGAAAAATGACCCTGCATCGGTGGTGTCATTAGATGGGAAAAATGACCCTGCATCGGTGGTGTCATTAGATAGGAAAAATGACCCTGCATCGGTGGTGTCACTGGATGGAAAAAATGACCCTGCATCGGTGGTGTCATTAGATGGGAAAATGACCCTGCATCGGTGGTGTCATTAGATGGGAAAATGACCCTGCATCGGTGGTGTCATTAGATAGGAAAAATGACCCTGCATCGGTGGTGTCATTAGATAGGAAAAATGACCCTGCATCGGTGATGTCATTAGATGGGAAAAATGACCCTGCATCGGTGGTGTCATTGGATGGGAAAAATGACCCTGCATCGGTGATGTCATTAGATGGGAAAAATGACCCTGCATCGGTGGTGTCATTGGATAGGAAAAATGACCCTGCATCGGTGGTGTCATTAGATAGGAAAAATGACCCTGCATCGGTGGTGTCACTGGATGGGAAAAATGACCCTGCATCGGTGGTGTCACTGGATGGGAAAAATGACCCTGCATCGGTGGTGTCACTGGATGGGAAAAATGACCCTGCATCGGTGGTGTCACTGGATGGGAAAAATGACCCTGCATCGGTGGTGTCACTGGATGGGAAAAATGACCCTGCATCGGTGATGTCATTAGATAGGAAAAATGACCCTGCATCGGTGGTGTCATTAGATGGGAAAAATGACCCTGCATCGATGGTGTCACTGGATGGGAAAAATGACCCTGCATCGGTGGTGTCATTAGATGGGAAAAATGACCCTGCATCGATGGTGTCACTGGATGGGAAAAATGACCCTGCATCAGTGGTGTCATTGGATGGGAAAAATGACCCTGCATCGGTGATGTCATTGGATAGGAAAAATGACCCTGCATCGGTGATGTCATTAGATGGGAAAAATGACCCTGCATCGGTGGTGTCATTGGATAGGAAAAATGACCCTGCATCGGTGGTGTCACTGGATGGGAAAATTGACCCTGCATCGGTGATGTCATTAGATGGGAAAAATGACCCTGCATCGGTGATGTCATTGGATAGGAAAAATGACCCTGCATCGGTGATGTCATTAGATGGGAAAAATGACCCTGCATCGGTGGTGTCATTGGATAGGAAAAATGACCCTGCATCGGTGGTGTCACTGGATGGGAAAAATGACCCTGCATCAGTGGTGTCACTGGATGGGAAAAATGACCCTGCATCGGTGGTGTCATTGGATGGGAAAAATGACCCTGCATCGGTGGTGTCATTGGATAGGAAAAATGACCCTGCATCGGTGGTGTCATTAGATGGGAAAAATGACCCTGCATCGGTGGTGTCATTGGATGGGAAAAATGACCCTGCATCGGTGGTGTCACTGGATGGGAAAAATGACCCTGCATCGGTGGTGTCACTGGATGGGAAAAATGACCCTGCATCGGTGGTGTCATTAGATGGGAAAATGACCCTGCATCGGTGATATCATTACATGGGGAAAATGACCCTGCATCGGTGATGTCATTAGATGGGAAAAATGACCCTGCATCGGTGGTGTCATTAGATGGGAAAAATGACCCTGCATCGGTGGTGTCACTGGATGGGAAAAATGACCCTGCATCGGTGGTGTCACTGGATGGGAAAAATGACCCTGCATCGGTGGTGTCATTAGATGGGAAAATGACCCTGCATCGGTGATATCATTACATGGGGAAAATGACCCTGCATCGGTGATGTCATTAGATGGGAAAATGACCCTGCATCGGTGGTGTCACTGGATGGGAAAAATGACCCTGCATCGGTGGTGTCATTAGATGGGAAAATGACCCTGCATCGGTGATATCATTACATGGGGAAAATGACCCTGCATCGGTGATGTCATTAGATGGGAAAATGACCCTGCATCGGTGATGTCATTAGATAGGAAAAATGGCCCTGCATCGGTGGTGTCATTAGATGGGAAAAATGACCCTGCATCGGTGATGTCATTAGATGGGAAAAATGACCCTGCATCGGTGATGTCATTAGATGGGAAAAATGACCCTGCATCGGTGATGTCATTAGATGGGAAAAATGACCCTGCATCGGTGATGTCATTAGATGGGAAAAATAACCCTGCATCGGTGATGTCATTGGATAGGAAAAATGACCCTGCATCGGTGGTGTCATTGGATAGGAAAAATGACCCTGCATCGGTGGTGTCACTGGATGGGAAAAATGACCCTGCATCGGTGGTGTCATTAGATGGGAAAATGACCCTGCATCGGTGATATCATTACATGGGAAAAATGACCCTGCATCGGTGGTGTCATTAGATAGGAAAAATGACCCTGCATCGGTGGTGTCACTGGATGGAAAAAATGACCCTGCATCGGTGGTGTCACTGGATGGGAAAAATGACCCTGCATCGGTGATGTCATTAGATAGGAAAAATGACCCTGCATCGGTGGTGTCACTGGATGGGAAAAATGACCCTGCATCGGTGGTGTCATTGGATGGGAAAAATGACCCTGCATCGGTGGTGTCACTGGATGGGAAAAATGACCCTGCATCGGTGGTGTCATTAGATGGGAAAAATGACCCTGCATCGGTGATGTCATTGGATGGGAAAAATGACCCTGCATCGGTGATGTCATTGGATGGGAAAAATGACCCTGCATCGGTGATGTCATTAGATAGGAAAAATGACCCTGCATCGGTGATGTCATTAGATAGGAAAAATGACCCTGCATCGGTGATGTCATTAGATGGGAAAAATGACCCTGCATCGGTGATGTCATTGGATAGGAAAAATGACCCTGCATCGGTGATGTCATTGGATAGGAAAAATGACCCTGCATCGGTGGTGTCATTAGATGGGAAAAATGACCCTGCATCGGTGATGTCATTGGATGGGAAAAATGACCCTGCATCGGTGGTGTCATTAGATGGGAAAAATGACCCTGCATCGGTGATGTCATTGGATAGGAAAAATGACCCTGCATCGGTGGTGTCATTAGATGGGAAAAATGACCCTGCATCGGTGGTGTCATTGGATAGGAAAAATGACCCTGCATCGGTGGTGTCATTAGATGGGAAAAATGGCCCTGCATCGGTGGTGTCATTAGATGGGAAAAATGACCCTGCATCGGTGATGTCATTAGATGGGAAAAATGACCCTGCATCGGTGATGTCATTAGATGGGAAAAATGACCCTGCATCGGTGGTGTCATTGGATGGGAAAAATGACCCTGCATCGGTGATGTCATTAGATGGGAAAAATGACCCTGCATCGGTGGTGTCACTGGATGGGAAAAATGACCCTGCATCGGTGGTGTCATTGGATAGGAAAAATGACCCTGCATCGGTGGTGTCATTAGATGGGAAAAATGACCCTGCATCGGTGGTGTCATTAGATGGGAAAAATGACCCTGCATCGGTGGTGTCATTAGATAGGAAAAATGACCCTGCATCGGTGGTGTCATTAGATAGGAAAAATGACCCTGCATCGGTGGTGTCACTGGATGGAAAAAATGACCCTGCATCGGTGGTGTCATTAGATGGGAAAATGACCCTGCATCGGTGGTGTCATTAGATGGGAAAATGACCCTGCATCGGTGGTGTCATTAGATAGGAAAAATGACCCTGCATCGGTGATGTCATTAGATGGGAAAAATGACCCTGCATCGGTGGTGTCATTGGATGGGAAAAATGACCCTGCATCGGTGATGTCATTAGATGGGAAAAATGACCCTGCATCGGTGGTGTCATTGGATAGGAAAAATGACCCTGCATCGGTGGTGTCATTAGATAGGAAAAATGACCCTGCATCGGTGGTGTCACTGGATGGAAAAAATGACCCTGCATCGGTGGTGTCACTGGATGGGAAAAATGACCCTGCATCGGTGGTGTCACTGGATGGGAAAAATGACCCTGCATCGGTGATGTCATTAGATAGAAAAAATGACCCTGCATCGGTGGTGTCACTGGATGGGAAAAATGACCCTGCATCGGTGGTGTCATTGGATGGGAAAAATGACCCTGCATCGGTGGTGTCACTGGATGGGAAAAATGACCCTGCATCGGTGGTGTCATTAGATGGGAAAAATGACCCTGCATCGGTGATGTCATTGGATGGGAAAAATGACCCTGCATCGGTGATGTCATTGGATGGGAAAAATGACCCTGCATCGGTGGTGTCATTGGATGGGAAAAATGACCCTGCATCGGTGGTGTCACTGGATGGGAAAAATGACCCTGCATCGGTGGTGTCATTAGATGGGAAAAATGACCCTGCATCGGTGATGTCATTGGATGGGAAAAATGACCCTGCATCGGTGATGTCATTGGATGGGAAAAATGACCCTGCATCGGTGATGTCATTAGATAGGAAAAATGACCCTGCATCGGTGATGTCATTAGATAGGAAAAATGACCCTGCATCGGTGGTGTCATTGGATGGGAAAAATGACCCTGCATCGGTGATGTCATTAGATAGGAAAAATGACCCTGCATCGGTGGTGTCATTAGATGGAAAAATGGCCCTGCATCGGTGATGTCATTGGATAGGAAAAATGACCCTGCATCGGTGATGTCATTGGATAGGAAAAATGACCCTGCATCGGTGGTGTCATTAGATGGGAAAAATGACCCTGCATCGGTGGTGTCATTAGATGGGAAAAATGACCCTGCATCGGTGATGTCATTGGATGGGAAAAATGACCCTGCATCGGTGGTGTCATTAGATGGGAAAAATGACCCTGCATCGGTGGTGTCATTGGATGGGAAAAATGACCCTGCATCGGTGGTGTCATTAGATGGGAAAAATGACCCTGCATCGGTGGTGTCATTGGATGGGAAAAATGACCCTGCATCGGTGATGTCATTGGATAGGAAAAATGACCCTGCATCGGTGGTGTCATTAGATGGGAAAAATGACCCTGCATCGGTGGTGTCATTGGATAGGAAAAATGACCCTGCATCGGTGATGTCATTAGATGGGAAAAATGACCCTGCATCGGTGATGTCATTAGATGGGAAAAATGACCCTGCATCGGTGGTGTCACTGGATGGGAAAAATGACCCTGCATCGGTGGTGTCATTAGATGGGAAAAATGACCCTGCATCGATGGTGTCACTGGATGGGAAAAATGACCCTGCATCGGTGATGTCATTAGATGGGAAAAATGACCCTGCATCGGTGATGTCATTGGATAGGAAAAATGACCCTGCATCGGTGATGTCATTAGATGGGAAAAATGACCCTGCATCGGTGGTGTCATTGGATAGGAAAAATGACCCTGCATCGGTGGTGTCATTAGATGGGAAAAATGACCCTGCATCGGTGGTGTCATTGGATAGGAAAAATGACCCTGCATCGGTGGTGTCACTGGATGGGAAAAATGACCCTGCATCGGTGATGTCATTAGATGGGAAAAATGACCCTGCATCGGTGGTGTCATTGGATAGGAAAAATGACCCTGCATCGGTGGTGTCATTAGATGGGAAAAATGACCCTGCATCGGTGGTGTCATTGGATAGGAAAAATGACCCTGCATCGGTGGTGTCACTGGATGGGAAAAATGACCCTGCATCGGTGGTGTCATTGGATGGGAAAAATGACCCTGCATCGGTGGTGTCATTGGATAGGAAAAATGACCCTGCATCGGTGGTGTCATTAGATGGGAAAAATGACCCTGCATCGGTGGTGTCATTGGATGGGAAAAATGACCCTGCATCGGTGGTGTCATTAGATGGGAAAAATGACCCTGCATCGGTGGTGTCACTGGATGGGAAAAATGACCCTGCATCGGTGGTGTCATTAGATGGGAAAATGACCCTGCATCGGTGATATCATTACATGGGGAAAATGACCCTGCATCGGTGGTGTCACTGGATGGGAAAAATGACCCTGCATCGGTGGTGTCATTAGATGGGAAAATGACCCTGCATCGGTGATATCATTACATGGGGAAAATGACCCTGCATCGGTGATGTCATTAGATGGGAAAATGACCCTGCATCGGTGATGTCATTAGATAGGAAAAATGGCCCTGCATCGGTGGTGTCATTAGATGGGAAAAATGACCCTGCATCGGTGATGTCATTAGATGGGAAAAATGACCCTGCATCGGTGGTGTCATTAGATGGGAAAAATGACCCTGCATCGGTGATGTCATTAGATGGGAAAAATAACCCTGCTTCGGTGATGTCATTGGATAGGAAAAATGACCCTGCATCGGTGGTGTCATTGGATAGGAAAAATGACCCTGCATCGGTGGTGTCATTGGATAGGAAAAATGACCCTGCATCGGTGGTGTCACTGGATGGGAAAAATGACCCTGCATCGGTGGTGTCATTAGATGGGAAAATGACCCTGCATCGGTGATATCATTACATGGGAAAAATGACCCTGCATCGGTGGTGTCATTAGATGGGAAAAATGACCCTGCATCGGTGGTGTCATTAGATAGGAAAAATTACCCTGCATCGGTGGTGTCATTGGGTGGGAAAAATGACCCTGCATCGGTGGTGTCATTGGATGGGAAAAATGACCCTGCATCGGTGGTGTCATTGGATGGGAAAAATGACCCTGCATCGGTGGTGTCATTAGATGGGAAAAATGACCCTGCATCGGTGATGTCATTAGATAGGAAAAATGACCCTGCATCGGTGGTGTCATTGGATGGGAAAAATGACCCTGCATCGGTGATGTCACTGGATGGGAAAAATGACCCTGCATCGGTGGTGTCATTAGATGGGAAAAATGACCCTGCATCGGTGATGTCATTAGATAGGAAAAATGACCCTGCATCGGTGGTGTCATTGGATGGGAAAAATGACCCTGCATCGGTGGTGTCATTGGATGGGAAAAATGACCCTGCATCGGTGGTGTCATTGGATGGGAAAAATGACCCTGCATCGGTGATGTCATTAGATAGGAAAAATGACCCTGCATCGGTGGTGTCATTGGATGGGAAAAATGACCCTGCATCGGTGGTGTCATTGGATGGGAAAAATGACCCTGCATCGGTGGTGTCATTAGATGGGAAAAATGACCCTGCATCGGTGATGTCATTAGATAGGAAAAATGACCCTGCATCGGTGGTGTCATTGGATGGGAAAAATGACCCTGCATCGGTGGTGTCATTGGATGGGAAAAATGACCCTGCATCGGTGGTGTCATTGGATGGGAAAAATGACCCTGCATCGGTGATGTCATTAGATAGGAAAAATGACCCTGCATCGGTGATGTCACTGGATGGGAAAAATGACCCTGCATCGGTGGTGTCATTGGATAGGAAAAATGACCCTGCATCGGTGGTGTCATTAGATGGGAAAAATGACCCTGCATCGGTGATGTCACTGGATGGGAAAAATGACCCTGCATCGGTGGTGTCATTGGATAGGAAAAATGACCCTGCATCGGTGGTGTCATTGGATAGGAAAAATGGCCCTGCATCGGTGATGTCATTGGATGGGAAAAATGACCCTGCATCGGTGGTGTCATTGGATAGGAAAAATGGCCCTGCATCGGTGGTGTCATTAGATGGGAAAAATGACCCTGCATCGGTGGTGTCATTAGATGGGAAAAATGACCCTGCATCGGTGGTGTCACTGGATGGGAAAAATGACCCTGCATCGGTGGTGTCATTAGATGGGAAAAATGACCCTGCATCGGTGGTGTCATTGGATAGGAAAAATGACCCTGCATCGGTGGTGTCATTAGATGGGAAAAATGACCCTGCATCGGTGGTGTCATTGGATAGGAAAAATGACCCTGCATCGGTGATGTCATTGGATGGGAAAAATGACCCTGCATCGGTGATGTCATTAGATGGGAAAAATGACCCTGCATCGGTGGTGTCACTGGATGGGAAAAATGACCCTGCATCGGTGGTGTCAATGGATGGGAAAAATGACCCTGCATCGGTGGTGTCATTAGATGGGAAAAATGACCCTGCATCGGTGGTGTCACTGGATGGGAAAAATGACCCTGCATCGGTGGTGTCACTGGATGGGAAAAATGACCCTGCATCGGTGGTGTCATTAGATGGGAAAATGACCCTGCATCGGTGATGTCATTAGATGGGAAAAATGACCCTGCATCGGTGGTGTCATTAGATGGGAAAATGACCCTGCATCGGTGATATCATTACATGGGGAAAATGACCCTGCATCGGTGATGTCATTAGATGGGAAAATGACCCTGCATCGGTGATGTCATTAGATAGGAAAAATGGCCCTGCATCGGTGGTGTCATTAGATGGGAAAAATGGCCCTGCATCGGTGGTGTCATTAGATGGGAAAATGACCCTGCATCGGTGATGTCATTAGATGGGAAAAATGACCCTGCATCGGTGGTGTCATTGGATGGGAAAAATGACCCTGCATCGGTGATGTCATTAGATAGGAAAAATGACCCTGCATCGGTGGTGTCACTGGATGGGAAAAATGACCCTGCATCGGTGATGTCATTAGATGGGAAAAATGACCCTGCATCGGTGGTGTCATTGGATAGGAAAAATGACCCTGCATCGGTGGTGTCATTGGATAGGAAAAATGACCCTGCATCGGTGGAGTCATTAGATGGGAAAAATGACCCTGCATCGGTGGTGTCACTGGATGGGAAAAATGACCCTGCATCGGTGATGTCATTAGATAGGAAAAATGACCCTGCATCGGTGGTGTCACTGGTTGGGAAAAATGACCCTGCATCGGTGGTGTCATTAGATAGGAAAAATGACCCTGCATCGGTGATGTCATTGGATGGGAAAAATGACCCTGCATCGGTGATGTCATTAGATGGGAAAAATGACCCTGCATCGGTGGTGTCATTAAATGGGAAAAATGACCCTGCATCGGTGATGTCATTGGATGGGAAAAATGACCCTGCATCGGTGGTGTCATTGGATAGGAAAAATGACCCTGCATCGGTGGTGTCATTGGATAGGAAAAATGACCCTGCATCGGTGGTGTCATTAGATGGGAAAAATGACCCTGCATCGGTGATGTCATTAGATAGGAAAAATGACCCTGCATCGGTGATGTCATTGGATAGGAAAAATGACCCTGCATCGGTGGTGTCATTGGATAGGAAAAATGACCCTGCATCGGTGGTGTCATTAGATGGGAAAAATGACCCTGCATCGGTGGTGTCACTGGATGGGAAAAATGGCCCTGCATCGGTGATGTCACTGGATGGGAAAAATGACCCTGCATCGGTGGTGTCATTAGATGGGAAAATGACCCTGCATCGGTGGTGTCATTAGATGGGAAAATGACCCTGCATCGGTGATGTCATTAGATGGGAAAAATGACCCTGCATCGGTGGTGTCATTAGATGGGAAAATGACCCTGCATCGGTGATGTCATTAGATGGGAAAAATGACCCTGCATCGGTGGTGTCATTAGATGGGAAAATGACCCTGCATCGGTGATATCATTACATGGGGAAAATGACCCTGCATCGGTGGTGTCATTAGATGGGAAAAATGACCCTGCATCGGTGATGTCATTAGATGGGAAAATGACCCTGCATCGGTGATGTCATTAGATAGGAAAAATGGCCCTGCATCGGTGGTGTCATTAGATGGGAAAAATGACCCTGCATCGGTGATGTCACTGGATGGGAAAAATGACCCTGCATCGGTGGTGTCATTAGATGGGAAAAATGACCCTGCATCGGTGATGTCATTAGATAGGAAAAATGACCCTGCATCGGTGGTGTCATTGGATGGGAAAAATGACCCTGCATCGGTGGTGTCATTGGATGGGAAAAATGACCCTGCATCGGTGGTGTCATTAGATGGGAAAAATGACCCTGCATCGGTGATGTCATTAGATAGGAAAAATGACCCTGCATCGGTGGTGTCATTGGATGGGAAAAATGACCCTGCATCGGTGATGTCACTGGATGGGAAAAATGACCCTGCATCGGTGGTGTCATTAGATGGGAAAAATGACCCTGCATCGGTGATGTCATTAGATAGGAAAAATGACCCTGCATCGGTGGTGTCATTGGATGGGAAAAATGACCCTGCATCGGTGGTGTCATTGGATGGGAAAAATGACCCTGCATCGGTGGTGTCATTGGATGGGAAAAATGACCCTGCATCGGTGATGTCATTAGATAGGAAAAATGACCCTGCATCGGTGGTGTCATTGGATGGGAAAAATGACCCTGCATCGGTGGTGTCATTGGATGGGAAAAATGACCCTGCATCGGTGGTGTCATTAGATGGGAAAAATGACCCTGCATCGGTGATGTCATTAGATAGGAAAAATGACCCTGCATCGGTGGTGTCATTGGATGGGAAAAATGACCCTGCATCGGTGGTGTCATTGGATGGGAAAAATGACCCTGCATCGGTGGTGTCATTGGATGGGAAAAATGACCCTGCATCGGTGATGTCATTAGATAGGAAAAATGACCCTGCATCGGTGATGTCACTGGATGGGAAAAATGACCCTGCATCGGTGGTGTCATTGGATAGGAAAAATGACCCTGCATCGGTGGTGTCATTAGATGGGAAAAATGACCCTGCATCGGTGATGTCACTGGATGGGAAAAATGACCCTGCATCGGTGGTGTCATTGGATAGGAAAAATGACCCTGCATCGGTGGTGTCATTGGATAGGAAAAATGGCCCTGCATCGGTGATGTCATTGGATGGGAAAAATGACCCTGCATCGGTGATGTCATTAGATGGGAAAAATGACCCTGCATCGGTGGTGTCACTGGATGGGAAAAATGACCCTGCATCGGTGATGTCATTGGATGGGAAAAATGACCCTGCATCGGTGGTGTCATTGGATAGGAAAAATGGCCCTGCATCGGTGGTGTCATTAGATGGGAAAAATGACCCTGCATCGGTGGTGTCATTAGATGGGAAAAATGACCCTGCATCGGTGGTGTCACTGGATGGGAAAAATGACCCTGCATCGGTGGTGTCATTAGATGGGAAAAATGACCCTGCATCGGTGGTGTCATTGGATAGGAAAAATGACCCTGCATCGGTGGTGTCATTAGATGGGAAAAATGACCCTGCATCGGTGGTGTCATTGGATAGGAAAAATGACCCTGCATCGGTGATGTCATTGGATGGGAAAAATGACCCTGCATCGGTGATGTCATTAGATGGGAAAAATGACCCTGCATCGGTGGTGTCACTGGATGGGAAAAATGACCCTGCATCGGTGGTGTCAATGGATGGGAAAAATGACCCTGCATCGGTGGTGTCATTAGATGGGAAAAATGACCCTGCATCGGTGGTGTCACTGGATGGGAAAAATGACCCTGCATCGGTGGTGTCACTGGATGGGAAAAATGACCCTGCATCGGTGGTGTCATTAGATGGGAAAATGACCCTGCATCGGTGATGTCATTAGATGGGAAAAATGACCCTGCATCGGTGGTGTCATTAGATGGGAAAATGACCCTGCATCGGTGATATCATTACATGGGGAAAATGACCCTGCATCGGTGATGTCATTAGATGGGAAAATGACCCTGCATCGGTGATGTCATTAGATAGGAAAAATGGCCCTGCATCGGTGGTGTCATTAGATGGGAAAAATGGCCCTGCATCGGTGGTGTCATTAGATGGGAAAAATGACCCTGCATCGGTGATGTCATTAGATGGGAAAAATGGCCCTGCATCGGTGATGTCATTAGATGGGAAAAATGACCCTGCATCGGTGATGTCATTAGATGGGAAAAATGACCCTGCATCGGTGGTGTCATTGGATGGGAAAAATGACCCTGCATCGGTGATGTCATTAGATAGGAAAAATGACCCTGCATCGGTGGTGTCACTGGATGGGAAAAATGACCCTGCATCGGTGATGTCATTAGATGGGAAAAATGACCCTGCATCGGTGGTGTCATTGGATAGGAAAAATGACCCTGCATCGGTGGTGTCATTGGATAGGAAAAATGACCCTGCATCGGTGGAGTCATTAGATGGGAAAAATGACCCTGCATCGGTGGTGTCACTGGATGGGAAAAATGACCCTGCATCGGTGATGTCATTAGATAGGAAAAATGACCCTGCATCGGTGATGTCATTGGATGGGAAAAATGACCCTGCATCGGTGATGTCATTAGATGGGAAAAATGACCCTGCATCGGTGGTGTCATTAAATGGGAAAAATGACCCTGCATCGGTGATGTCATTGGATGGGAAAAATGACCCTGCATCGGTGGTGTCATTGGATAGGAAAAATGACCCTGCATCGGTGGTGTCATTGGATAGGAAAAATGACCCTGCATCGGTGGTGTCATTAGATGGGAAAAATGACCCTGCATCGGTGATGTCATTAGATAGGAAAAATGACCCTGCATCGGTGATGTCATTGGATAGGAAAAATGACCCTGCATCGGTGATGTCATTGGATGGGAAAAATGACCCTGCATCGGTGATGTCATTGGATAGGAAAAATGACCCTGCATCGGTGGTGTCATTGGATAGGAAAAATGACCCTGCATCGGTGGTGTCATTAGATGGGAAAAATGACCCTGCATCGGTGGTGTCACTGGATGGGAAAAATGGCCCTGCATCGGTGATGTCACTGGATGGGAAAAATGACCCTGCATCGGTGGTGTCATTAGATGGGAAAATGACCCTGCATCGGTGGTGTCATTAGATGGGAAAATGACCCTGCATCGGTGATGTCATTAGATGGGAAAAATGACCCTGCATCGGTGGTGTCATTAGATGGGAAAATGACCCTGCATCGGTGATGTCATTAGATGGGAAAAATGACCCTGCATCGGTGGTGTCATTAGATGGGAAAATGACCCTGCATCGGTGATATCATTACATGGGGAAAATGACCCTGCATCGGTGGTGTCATTAGATGGGAAAAATGACCCTGCATCGGTGATGTCATTAGATGGGAAAATGACCCTGCATCGGTGATGTCATTAGATAGGAAAAATGGCCCTGCATCGGTGGTGTCATTAGATGGGAAAAATGGCCCTGCATCGGTGATGTCATTAGATGGGAAAAATGACCCTGCATCGGTGGTGTCATTGGATGGGAAAAATGACCCTGCATCGGTGATGTCATTAGATGGGAAAAATGACCCTGCATCGGTGGTGTCATTGGATAGGAAAAATGACCCTGCATCGGTGGTGTCATTAGATGGGAAAAATGACCCTGCATCGGTGGTGTCATTAGATGGGAAAAATGACCCTGCATCGGTGGTGTCATTAGATAGGAAAAATGACCCTGCATCGGTGGTGTCACTGGATGGAAAAAATGACCCTGCATCGGTGGTGTCATTAGATGGGAAAATGACCCTGCATCGGTGGTGTCATTAGATGGGAAAATGACCCTGCATCGGTGGTGTCATTAGATAGGAAAAATGACCCTGCATCGGTGGTGTCATTAGATAGGAAAAATGACCCTGCATCGGTGATGTCATTAGATGGGAAAAATGACCCTGCATCGGTGGTGTCATTGGATAGGAAAAATGACCCTGCATCGGTGGTGTCATTAGATAGGAAAAATGACCCTGCATCGGTGGTGTCACTGGATGGGAAAAATGACCCTGCATCGGTGGTGTCACTGGATGGGAAAAATGACCCTGCATCGGTGGTGTCACTGGATGGGAAAAATGACCCTGCATCGGTGGTGTCACTGGATGGGAAAAATGACCCTGCATCGGTGGTGTCACTGGATGGGAAAAATGACCCTGCATCGGTGATGTCATTAGATAGGAAAAATGACCCTGCATCGGTGGTGTCATTAGATGGGAAAAATGACCCTGCATCGATGGTGTCACTGGATGGGAAAAATGACCCTGCATCGGTGGTGTCATTAGATGGGAAAAATGACCCTGCATCGATGGTGTCACTGGATGGGAAAAATGACCCTGCATCAGTGGTGTCATTGGATGGGAAAAATGACCCTGCATCGGTGATGTCATTGGATAGGAAAAATGACCCTGCATCGGTGATGTCATTAGATGGGAAAAATGACCCTGCATCGGTGGTGTCATTGGATAGGAAAAATGACCCTGCATCGGTGGTGTCACTGGATGGGAAAATTGACCCTGCATCGGTGATGTCATTAGATGGGAAAAATGACCCTGCATCGGTGATGTCATTGGATAGGAAAAATGACCCTGCATCGGTGATGTCATTAGATGGGAAAAATGACCCTGCATCGGTGGTGTCATTGGATAGGAAAAATGACCCTGCATCGGTGGTGTCACTGGATGGGAAAAATGACCCTGCATCAGTGGTGTCACTGGATGGGAAAAATGACCCTGCATCGGTGGTGTCATTGGATGGGAAAAATGACCCTGCATCGGTGGTGTCATTGGATAGGAAAAATGACCCTGCATCGGTGGTGTCATTAGATGGGAAAAATGACCCTGCATCGGTGGTGTCATTAGATGGGAAAAATGACCCTGCATCGGTGGTGTCATTGGATGGGAAAAATGACCCTGCATCGGTGGTGTCACTGGATGGGAAAAATGACCCTGCATCGGTGGTGTCATTAGATGGGAAAATGACCCTGCATCGGTGATATCATTACATGGGGAAAATGACCCTGCATCGGTGATGTCATTAGATGGGAAAAATGACCCTGCATCGGTGGTGTCATTAGATGGGAAAAATGACCCTGCATCGGTGGTGTCACTGGATGGGAAAAATGACCCTGCATCGGTGGTGTCACTGGATGGGAAAAATGACCCTGCATCGGTGGTGTCATTAGATGGGAAAATGACCCTGCATCGGTGATATCATTACATGGGGAAAATGACCCTGCATCGGTGATGTCATTAGATGGGAAAATGACCCTGCATCGGTGGTGTCACTGGATGGGAAAAATGACCCTGCATCGGTGGTGTCATTAGATGGGAAAATGACCCTGCATCGGTGATATCATTACATGGGGAAAATGACCCTGCATCGGTGATGTCATTAGATGGGAAAATGACCCTGCATCGGTGATGTCATTAGATAGGAAAAATGGCCCTGCATCGGTGGTGTCATTAGATGGGAAAAATGACCCTGCATCGGTGATGTCATTAGATGGGAAAAATGACCCTGCATCGGTGATGTCATTAGATGGGAAAAATGACCCTGCATCGGTGATGTCATTAGATGGGAAAAATGACCCTGCATCGGTGATGTCATTAGATGGGAAAAATAACCCTGCATCGGTGATGTCATTGGATAGGAAAAATGACCCTGCATCGGTGGTGTCATTGGATAGGAAAAATGACCCTGCATCGGTGGTGTCACTGGATGGGAAAAATGACCCTGCATCGGTGGTGTCATTAGATGGGAAAATGACCCTGCATCGGTGATATCATTACATGGGAAAAATGACCCTGCATCGGTGATGTCATTAGATGGGAAAAATGACCCTGCATCGGTGATGTCATTAGATGGGAAAAATGACCCTGCATCGGTGATGTCATTAGATGGGAAAAATGACCCTGCATCGGTGATGTCATTAGATGGGAAAAATGACCCTGCATCGGTGATGTCATTAGATGGGAAAAATGACCCTGCATCGGTGGTGTCACTGGATGGGAAAAATGACCCTGCATCAGTGGTGTCATTGGATGGGAAAAATGACCCTGCATCGGTGGTGTCACTGGATGGGAAAAATGACCCTGCATCGGTGGTGTCATTAGATGGGAAAATGACCCTGCATCGGTGATATCATTACATGGGGAAAATGACCCTGCATCGGTGATGTCATTAGATGGGAAAAATGACCCTGCATCGGTGGTGTCATTAGATGGGAAAAATGACCCTGCATCGGTGGTGTCACTGGATGGGAAAAATGACCCTGCATCGGTGGTGTCACTGGATGGGAAAAATGACCCTGCATCGGTGGTGTCATTAGATGGGAAAATGACCCTGCATCGGTGATATCATTACATGGGGAAAATGACCCTGCATCGGTGATGTCATTAGATGGGAAAATGACCCTGCATCGGTGGTGTCACTGGATGGGAAAAATGACCCTGCATCGGTGGTGTCATTAGATGGGAAAATGACCCTACATCGGTGATATCATTACATGGGGAAAATGACCCTGCATCGGTGATGTCATTAGATGGGAAAATGACCCTGCATCGGTGATGTCATTAGATAGGAAAAATGGCCCTGCATCGGTGGTGTCATTAGATGGGAAAAATGACCCTGCATCGGTGATGTCATTAGATGGGAAAAATGACCCTGCATCGGTGATGTCATTAGATGGGAAAAATGACCCTGCATCGGTGATGTCATTAGATGGGAAAAATGACCCTGCATCGGTGATGTCATTAGATGGGAAAAATAACCCTGCATCGGTGATGTCATTGGATAGGAAAAATGACCCTGCATCGGTGGTGTCATTGGATAGGAAAAATGACCCTGCATCGGTGGTGTCACTGGATGGGAAAAATGACCCTGCATCGGTGGTGTCATTAGATGGGAAAATGACCCTGCATCGGTGATATCATTACATGGGAAAAATGACCCTGCATCGGTGATGTCATTAGATGGGAAAAATGACCCTGCATCGGTGATGTCATTGGATAGGAAAAATGACCCTGCATCGGTGGTGTCACTGGATGGGAAAAATGACCCTGCATCAGTGGTGTCATTGGATGGGAAAAATGACCCTGCATCGGTGGTGTCACTGGATGGGAAAAATGACCCTGCATCGGTGGTGTCACTGGATGGGAAAAATGACCCTGCATCGGTGGTGTCATTAGATGGGAAAAATGACCCTGCATCGGTGGTGTCACTGGATGGGAAAAATGACCCTGCATCGGTGGTGTCACTGGATGGGAAAAATGACCCTGCATCGGTGGTGTCATTAGATGGGAAAATGACCCTGCATCGGTGATGTCATTAGATGGGAAAAATGACCCTGCATCGGTGGTGTCATTAGATGGGAAAATGACCCTGCATCGGTGATATCATTACATGGGGAAAATGACCCTGCATCGGTGATGTCATTAGATGGGAAAAATGACCCTGCATCGGTGATGTCATTAGATGGGAAAAATGACCCTGCATCGGTGATGTCATTAGATAGGAAAAATGGCCCTGCATCGGTGGTGTCATTAGATGGGAAAAATGACCCTGCATCGGTGGTGTCATTAGATGGGAAAAATGACCCTGCATCGGTGATGTCATTAGATGGGAAAAATGGCCCTGCATCGGTGATGTCATTAGATGGGAAAAATGACCCTGCATCGGTGATGTCATTAGATGGGAAAAATGACCCTGCATCGGTGGTGTCATTGGATGGGAAAAATGACCCTGCATCGGTGATGTCATTAGATGGGAAAAATGACCCTGCATCGGTGGTGTCACTGGATGGGAAAAATGACCCTGCATCGGTGGTGTCATTGGATAGGAAAAATGACCCTGCATCGGTGGTGTCATTAGATGGGAAAAATGACCCTGCATCGGTGGTGTCATTAGATGGGAAAAATGACCCTGCATCGGTGGTGTCATTAGATAGGAAAAATGACCCTGCATCGGTGGTGTCATTAGATAGGAAAAATGACCCTGCATCGGTGGTGTCACTGGATGGAAAAAATGACCCTGCATCGGTGGTGTCATTAGATGGGAAAATGACCCTGCATCGGTGGTGTCATTAGATGGGAAAATGACCCTGCATCGGTGGTGTCATTAGATAGGAAAAATGACCCTGCATCGGTGATGTCATTAGATGGGAAAAATGACCCTGCATCGGTGGTGTCATTAGATAGGAAAAATGACCCTGCATCGGTGGTGTCATTGGATGGGAAAAATGACCCTGCATCGGTGATGTCATTAGATGGGAAAAATGACCCTGCATCGGTGGTGTCATTGGATAGGAAAAATGACCCTGCATCGGTGGTGTCATTAGATAGGAAAAATGACCCTGCATCGGTGGTGTCACTGGATGGAAAAAATGACCCTGCATCGGTGGTGTCACTGGATGGGAAAAATGACCCTGCATCGGTGGTGTCACTGGATGGGAAAAATGACCCTGCATCGGTGATGTCATTAGATAGGAAAAATGACCCTGCATCGGTGGTGTCACTGGATGGGAAAAATGACCCTGCATCGGTGGTGTCATTGGATGGGAAAAATGACCCTGCATCGGTGGTGTCACTGGATGGGAAAAATGACCCTGCATCGGTGGTGTCATTAGATGGGAAAAATGACCCTGCATCGGTGATGTCATTGGATGGGAAAAATGACCCTGCATCGGTGATGTCATTGGATGGGAAAAATGACCCTGCATCGGTGATGTCATTAGATAGGAAAAATGACCCTGCATCGGTGATGTCATTAGATAGGAAAAATGACCCTGCATCGGTGGTGTCATTAGATGGAAAAATGGCCCTGCATCGGTGATGTCATTGGATAGGAAAAATGACCCTGCATCGGTGATGTCATTGGATAGGAAAAATGACCCTGCATCGGTGGTGTCATTAGATGGGAAAAATGACCCTGCATCGGTGATGTCATTGGATGGGAAAAATGACCCTGCATCGGTGGTGTCATTAGATGGGAAAAATGACCCTGCATCGGTGGTGTCATTGGATGGGAAAAATGACCCTGCATCGGTGGTGTCGTTGGATGGGAAAAATGACCCTGCATCGGTGGTGTCGTTGGATGGGAAAAATGACCCTGCATCGGTGGTGTCATTAGATGGGAAAAATGACCCTGCATCGGTGGTGTCATTGGATGGGAAAAATGACCCTGCATCGGTGGTGTCATTGGATAGGAAAAATGACCCTGCATCGGTGATGTCATTAGATGGGAAAAATGACCCTGCATCGGTGATGTCATTAGATGGGAAAAATGACCCTGCATCGGTGGTGTCACTGGATGGGAAAAATGACCCTGCATCGGTGGTGTCATTAGATGGGAAAAATGACCCTGCATCGGTGGTGTCACTGGTTGGGAAAAATGACCCTGCATCGGTGGTGTCATTAGATGGGAAAAATGACCCTGCATCGGTGGTGTCATTAGATGGGAAAAATGACCCTGCATCGGTGGTGTCATTAGATTGGAAAAATGACCCTGCATCGGTGGTGTCATTAGATGGGAAAAATGACCCTGCATCGGTGATGTCATTAGATAGGAAAAATGACCCTGCATCGGTGATGTCATTAGATAGGAAAAATGACCCTGCATCGGTGATGTCATTAGATAGGAAAAATGACCCTGCATCGGTGGTGTCACTGGATGGGAAAAATGACCCTGCATCGGTGGTGTCACTGGATGGGAAAAATGACCCTGCATCGGTGGTGTCACTGGATGGGAAAAATGACCCTGCATCGGTGGTGTCACTGGATGGGAAAAATGACCCTGCATCGGTGGTGTCACTGGATGGGAAAAATGACCCTGCATCGGTGATGTCATTAGATAGGAAAAATGACCCTGCATCGGTGGTGTCATTAGATGGGAAAAATGACCCTGCATCGGTGGTGTCATTAGATGGGAAAAATGACCCTGCATCGGTGGTGTCATTAGATGGGAAAAATGACCCTGCATCGGTGGTGTCATTAGATGGGAAAAATGACCCTGCATCGGTGGTGTCACTGGATGGGAAAAATGACCCTGCATCGGTGATGTCATTAGATAGGAAAAATGACCCTGCATCGGTGGTGTCACTGGTTGGGAAAAATGACCCTGCATCGGTGGTGTCATTAGATAGGAAAAATGACCCTGCATCGGTGGTGTCACTGGATGGGAAAAATGACCCTGCATCGGTGGTGTCATTAGATAGGAAAAATGACCCTGCATCGGTGATGTCATTGGATGGGAAAAATGACCCTGCATCGGTGATGTCATTAGATGGGAAAAATGACCCTGCATCGGTGGTGTCATTAGATAGGAAAAATGACCCTGCATCGGTGGTGTCATTAAATGGGAAAAATGACCCTGCATCGGTGGTGTAATTAAATGGGAAAAATGACCCTGCATCGGTGGTGTCACTGGATGGGAAAAATGACCCTGCATCGGTGATGTCATTGGATGGGAAAAATGACCCTGCATCGGTGGTGTCATTGGATGGGAAAAATGACCCTGCATCGGTGATGTCATTAGATGGGAAAAATGACCCTGCATCGGTGGTGTCATTGGATGGGAAAAATGACCCTGCATCGGTGGTGTCATTGGATAGGAAAAATGACCCTGCATCGGTGATGTCATTAGATGGGAAAAATGACCCTGCATCGGTGATGTCATTAGATGGGAAAAATGACCCTGCATCGGTGGTGTCATTAGATGGGAAAAATGACCCTGCATCGGTGATGTCATTAGATGGGAAAAATGACCCTGCATCGGTGATGTCATTAGATGGGAAAAATGACCCTGCATCGGTGATATCATTACATGGGGAAAATGACCCTGCATCGGTGATGTCATTAGATGGGAAAAATTACCCTGCATCGGTGATGTCATTAGATGGGAAAAATGACCCTGCATCGGTGGTGTCATTAGATGGGAAAAATGACCCTGCATCGGTGGTGTCATTGGATGGGAAAAATGACCCTGCATCGGTGGTGTCATTGGATAGGAAAAATGACCCTGCATCGGTGATGTCATTAGATGGGAAAAATGACCCTGCATCGGTGATGTCATTAGATGGGAAAAATGACCCTGCATCGGTGATGTCATTAGATGGGAAAAATGACCCTGCATCGGTGGTGTCATTAGATGGGAAAAATGACCCTGCATCGGTGGTGTCACTGGATGGGAAAAATGACCCTGCATCGGTGGTGTCATTAGATGGGAAAAATGACCCTGCATCGGTGGTGTCATTGGATAGGAAAAATGACCCTGCATCGGTGATGTCATTAGATGGGAAAAATGACCCTGCATCGGTGGTGTCATTAGATGGGAAAAATGACCCTGCATCGGTGGTGTCACTGGTTGGGAAAAATGACCCTGCATCGGTGGTGTCATTAGATGGGAAAAATGACCCTGCATCGGTGGTGTCACTGGATGGGAAAAATGACCCTGCATCAGTGGTGTCACTGGATGGGAAAAATGACCCTGCATCGGTGGTGTCACTGGATGGGAAAAATGACCCTGCATCGGTGATGTCATTGGATAGGAAAAATGACCCTGCATCGGTGGTGTCAATGGATGGGAAAAATGACCCTGCATCGGTGGTGTCACTGGATGGGAAAAATGACCCTGCATCGGTGATGTCATTGGATAGGAAAAATGACCCTGCATCGGTGGTGTCAATGGATGGGAAAAATGACCCTGCATCGGTGGTGTCATTAGATGGGAAAAATGACCCTGCATCGGTGGTGTCACTGGATGGGAAAAATGACCCTGCATCGGTGGTGTCATTGGATAGGAAAAATGACCCTGCATCGTGGTGTCATTAAATGGGAAAAATGACCCTGCATCGGTGGTGTCATTAAATGGGAAAAATGACCCTGCATCGGTGGTGTCATTGGATAGGAAAAATGACCCTGCATCGGTGGTGTCATTGGATAGGAAAAATGACCCTGCATCGGTGGTGTCATTGGATAGGAAAAATGACCCTGCATCGGTGGTGTCATTGGATGGGAAAAATGACCCTGCATCGGTGGTGTCGTTGGATGGGAAAAATGACCCTGCATCGGTGGTGTCATTAGATGGGAAAAATGACCCTGCATCGGTGGTGTCATTGGATGGGAAAAATGACCCTGCATCGGTGGTGTCATTAGATGGGAAAAATGACCCTGCATCGGTGATGTCATTGGATAGGAAAAATGACCCTGCATCGGTGGTGTCATTAGATGGGAAAAATGACCCTGCATCGGTGGTGTCATTGGATAGGAAAAATGACCCTGCATCGGTGATGTCATTAGATGGGAAAAATGACCCTGCATCGGTGATGTCATTAGATGGGAAAAATGACCCTGCATCGGTGGTGTCACTGGATGGGAAAAATGACCCTGCATCGGTGGTGTCATTAGATGGGAAAAATGACCCTGCATCGGTGGTGTCACTGGTTGGGAAAAATGACCCTGCATCGGTGGTGTCATTAGATGGGAAAAATGACCCTGCATCGGTGGTGTCATTAGATGGGAAAAATGACCCTGCATCGGTGGTGTCATTAGATTGGAAAAATGACCCTGCATCGGTGGTGTCATTAGATGGGAAAAATGACCCTGCATCGGTGATGTCATTAGATAGGAAAAATGACCCTGCATCGGTGATGTCATTAGATAGGAAAAATGACCCTGCATCGGTGATGTCATTAGATAGGAAAAATGACCCTGCATCGGTGGTGTCACTGGATGGGAAAAATGACCCTGCATCGGTGGTGTCACTGGATGGGAAAAATGACCCTGCATCGGTGGTGTCACTGGATGGGAAAAATGACCCTGCATCGGTGGTGTCACTGGATGGGAAAAATGACCCTGCATCGGTGGTGTCACTGGATGGGAAAAATGACCCTGCATCGGTGATGTCATTAGATAGGAAAAATGACCCTGCATCGGTGGTGTCATTAGATGGGAAAAATGACCCTGCATCGGTGGTGTCATTAGATGGGAAAAATGACCCTGCATCGGTGGTGTCATTAGATGGGAAAAATGACCCTGCATCGGTGGTGTCATTAGATGGGAAAAATGACCCTGCATCGGTGGTGTCACTGGATGGGAAAAATGACCCTGCATCGGTGATGTCATTAGATAGGAAAAATGACCCTGCATCGGTGGTGTCACTGGTTGGGAAAAATGACCCTGCATCGGTGGTGTCATTAGATAGGAAAAATGACCCTGCATCGGTGGTGTCACTGGATGGGAAAAATGACCCTGCATCGGTGGTGTCATTAGATAGGAAAAATGACCCTGCATCGGTGATGTCATTGGATGGGAAAAATGACCCTGCATCGGTGATGTCATTAGATGGGAAAAATGACCCTGCATCGGTGGTGTCATTAGATAGGAAAAATGACCCTGCATCGGTGGTGTCATTAAATGGGAAAAATGACCCTGCATCGGTGGTGTAATTAAATGGGAAAAATGACCCTGCATCGGTGGTGTCACTGGATGGGAAAAATGACCCTGCATCGGTGATGTCATTGGATGGGAAAAATGACCCTGCATCGGTGGTGTCATTGGATGGGAAAAATGACCCTGCATCGGTGATGTCATTAGATGGGAAAAATGACCCTGCATCGGTGGTGTCATTGGATGGGAAAAATGACCCTGCATCGGTGGTGTCATTGGATAGGAAAAATGACCCTGCATCGGTGATGTCATTAGATGGGAAAAATGACCCTGCATCGGTGATGTCATTAGATGGGAAAAATGACCCTGCATCGGTGGTGTCATTAGATGGGAAAAATGACCCTGCATCGGTGATGTCATTAGATGGGAAAAATGACCCTGCATCGGTGATGTCATTAGATGGGAAAAATGACCCTGCATCGGTGATATCATTAGATGGGAAAAATTACCCTGCATCGGTGATGTCATTAGATGGGAAAAATGACCCTGCATCGGTGGTGTCATTAGATGGGAAAAATGACCCTGCATCGGTGGTGTCATTGGATGGGAAAAATGACCCTGCATCGGTGGTGTCATTGGATAGGAAAAATGACCCTGCATCGGTGATGTCATTAGATGGGAAAAATGACCCTGCATCGGTGATGTCATTAGATGGGAAAAATGACCCTGCATCGGTGATGTCATTAGATGGGAAAAATGACCCTGCATCGGTGGTGTCATTAGATGGGAAAAATGACCCTGCATCGGTGGTGTCACTGGATGGGAAAAATGACCCTGCATCGGTGGTGTCATTAGATGGGAAAAATGACCCTGCATCGGTGGTGTCATTGGATAGGAAAAATGACCCTGCATCGGTGATGTCATTAGATGGGAAAAATGACCCTGCATCGGTGGTGTCATTAGATGGGAAAAATGACCCTGCATCGGTGGTGTCACTGGTTGGGAAAAATGACCCTGCATCGGTGGTGTCATTAGATGGGAAAAATGACCCTGCATCGGTGGTGTCACTGGATGGGAAAAATGACCCTGCATCAGTGGTGTCACTGGATGGGAAAAATGACCCTGCATCGGTGGTGTCACTGGATGGGAAAAATGACCCTGCATCGGTGATGTCATTGGATAGGAAAAATGACCCTGCATCGGTGGTGTCAATGGATGGGAAAAATGACCCTGCATCGGTGGTGTCACTGGATGGGAAAAATGACCCTGCATCGGTGATGTCATTGGATAGGAAAAATGACCCTGCATCGGTGGTGTCAATGGATGGGAAAAATGACCCTGCATCGGTGGTGTCATTAGATGGGAAAAATGACCCTGCATCGGTGGTGTCACTGGATGGGAAAAATGACCCTGCATCGGTGGTGTCATTGGATAGGAAAAATGACCCTGCATCGTGGTGTCATTAAATGGGAAAAATGACCCTGCATCGGTGGTGTCATTAAATGGGAAAAATGACCCTGCATCGGTGGTGTCATTGGATAGGAAAAATGACCCTGCATCGGTGGTGTCATTGGATAGGAAAAATGACCCTGCATCGGTGGTGTCATTGGATAGGAAAAATGACCCTGCATCGTGGTGTCATTAAATGGGAAAAATGACCCTGCATCGGTGGTGTCATTAAATGGGAAAAATGACCCTGCATCGGTGGTGTCATTGGATAGGAAAAATGACCCTGCATCGGTGGTGTCATTGGATAGGAAAAATGACCCTGCATCGGTGGTGTCATTAAATGGGAAAAATGACCCTGCATCGGTGGTGTCATTGGATAGGAAAAATGACCCTGCATCGGTGGTGTCACTGGATGGGAAAAATGACCCTGCATCGTTGGTGTCACTGGTTGGGAAAAATGACCCTGCATCGGTGGTGTCATTAGATTGGAAAAATGACCCTGCATCGGTGGTGTCATTAGATGGGAAAAATGACCCTGCATCGGTGGTGTCATTAAATGGGAAAAATGACCCTGCATCGGTGGTGTCATTGGATAGGAAAAATGACCCTGCATCGGTGGTGTCATTGGATAGGAAAAATGACCCTGCATCGGTGGTGTCATTAAATGGGAAAAATGACCCTGCATCGGTGGTGTCACTGGATGGGAAAAATGACCCTGCATCGGTGGTGTCACTGGTTGGGAAAAATGACCCTGCATCGGTGGTGTCATTAGATGGGAAAAATGACCCTGCATCGGTGGTGTCATTAGATGGGAAAAATGACCCTGCATCGGTGGTGTCATTAGATTGGAAAAATGACCCTGCATCGGTGGTGTCATTAGATGGGAAAAATGACCCTGCATCGGTGATGTCATTAGATAGGAAAAATGACCCTGCATCGGTGATGTCATTAGATAGGAAAAATGACCCTGCATCGGTGATGTCATTAGATAGGAAAAATGACCCTGCATCGGTGATGTCATTAGATAGGAAAAATGACCCTGCATCGGTGGTGTCACTGGATGGGAAAAATGACCCTGCATCGGTGGTGTCACTGGATGGGAAAAATGACCCTGCATCGGTGATGTCATTAGATAGGAAAAATGACCCTGCATCGGTGATGTCATTAGATAGGAAAAATGACCCTGCATCGGTGGTGTCACTGGATGGAAAAAATGACCCTGCATCGGTGGTGTCATTGGATAGGAAAAATGACCCTGCATCGGTGGTGTCATTAGATGGGAAAAATGACCCTGCATCGGTGGTGTCATTAGATGGGAAAAATGACCCTGCATCGGTGGTGTCACTGGATGGGAAAAATGACCCTGCATCGGTGGTGTCACTGGATGGGAAAAATGACCCTGCATCGGTGGTGTCATTAGATGGGAAAAATGACCCTGCATCGGTGGTGTCACTGGATGGGAAAAATGACCCTGCATCAGTGGTGTCACTGGATGGGAAAAATGACCCTGCATCGGTGGTGTCACTGGATGGGAAAAATGACCCTGCATCGGTGATGTCATTGGATAGGAAAAATGACCCTGCATCGGTGGTGTCAATGGATGGGAAAAATGACCCTGCATCGGTGGTGTCATTAGATGGGAAAAATGACCCTGCATCGGTGGTGTCACTGGATGGGAAAAATGACCCTGCATCGGTGGTGTCATTGGATAGGAAAAATGACCCTGCATCGTGGTGTCATTAAATGGGAAAAATGACCCTGCATCGGTGGTGTCATTAAATGGGAAAAATGACCCTGCATCGGTGGTGTCATTGGATAGGAAAAATGACCCTGCATCGGTGGTGTCATTGGATAGGAAAAATGACCCTGCATCGGTGGTGTCATTGGATAGGAAAAATGACCCTGCATCGTGGTGTCATTAAATGGGAAAAATGACCCTGCATCGGTGGTGTCATTAAATGGGAAAAATGACCCTGCATCGGTGGTGTCATTGGATAGGAAAAATGACCCTGCATCGGTGGTGTCATTGGATAGGAAAAATGACCCTGCATCGGTGGTGTCATTAAATGGGAAAAATGACCCTGCATCGGTGGTGTCATTGGATAGGAAAAATGACCCTGCATCGGTGGTGTCACTGGATGGGAAAAATGACCCTGCATCGTTGGTGTCACTGGTTGGGAAAAATGACCCTGCATCGGTGGTGTCATTAGATTGGAAAAATGACCCTGCATCGGTGGTGTCATTAGATGGGAAAAATGACCCTGCATCGGTGGTGTCATTAAATGGGAAAAATGACCCTGCATCGGTGGTGTCACTGGATGGGAAAAATGACCCTGCATCGGTGGTGTCACTGGTTGGGAAAAATGACCCTGCATCGGTGGTGTCATTAGATGGGAAAAATGACCCTGCATCGGTGGTGTCATTAGATGGGAAAAATGACCCTGCATCGGTGATGTCATTAGATAGGAAAAATGACCCTGCATCGGTGATGTCATTAGATAGGAAAAATGACCCTGCATCGGTGATGTCATTAGATAGGAAAAATGACCCTGCATCGGTGATGTCATTAGATAGGAAAAATGACCCTGCATCGGTGGTGTCACTGGATGGGAAAAATGACCCTGCATCGGTGGTGTCACTGGATGGGAAAAATGACCCTGCATCGGTGATGTCATTAGATAGGAAAAATGACCCTGCATCGGTGATGTCATTAGATAGGAAAAATGACCCTGCATCGGTGGTGTCACTGGATGGAAAAAATGACCCTGCATCGGTGGTGTCATTGGATAGGAAAAATGACCCTGCATCGGTGGTGTCATTAGATGGGAAAAATGACCCTGCATCGGTGGTGTCATTAGATGGGAAAAATGACCCTGCATCGGTGATGTCATTAGATAGGAAAAATGACCCTGCATCGGTGGTGTCACTGGTTGGGAAAAATGACCCTGCATCGGTGGTGTCATTAGATAGGAAAAATGACCCTGCATCGGTGGTGTCACTGGATGGGAAAAATGACCCTGCATCGGTGGTGTCATTAGATAGGAAAAATGACCCTGCATCGGTGATGTCATTGGATGGGAAAAATGACCCTGCATCGGTGATGTCATTAGATGGGAAAAATGACCCTGCATCGGTGGTGTCATTAAATGGGAAAAATGACCCTGCATCGGTGGTGTCATTGGATAGGAAAAATGACCCTGCATCGGTGGTGTCATTGGATAGGAAAAATGACCCTGCATCGGTGGTGTCATTAGATGGGAAAAATGACCCTGCATCGGTGATGTCATTAGATAGGAAAAATGACCCTGCATCGGTGATGTCATTGGATAGGAAAAATGACCCTGCATCGGTGATGTCATTGGATGGGAAAAATGACCCTGCATCGGTGATGTCATTGGATAGGAAAAATGACCCTGCATCGGTGGTGTCATTGGATAGGAAAAATGACCCTGCATCGGTGGTGTCATTAGATGGGAAAAATTACCCTGCATCGGTGGTGTCATTGGATAGGAAAAATGGCCCTGCATCGGTGGTGTCACTGGATGGGAAAAATGACCCTGCATCGGTGGTGTCACTGGATGGAAAAAATGACCCTGCATCGGTGGTGTCACTGGTTGGGAAAAATGACCCTGCATCGGTGGTGTCATTGGATAGGAAAAATGACCCTGCATCGGTGGTGTCATTAGATGGGAAAAATGGCCCTGCATCGGTGATGTCATTGGATGAGAAAAATGGCCCTGCATCGGTGATGTCATTAGATGGGAAAAATGACCCTGCATCGGTGATGTCATTAGATTGGAAAAATGACCCTGCATCGGTGATGTCATTAGATAGGAAAAATGACCCTGCATCGGTGGTGTCATTGGATGGGAAAAATGACCCTGCATCGGTGATGTCATTAGATGGGAAAAATGACCCTGCATCGGTGATGTCATTAGATAGGAAAAATGACCCTGCATCGGTGATGTCATTAGATAGGAAAAATGACCCTGCATCGGTGATGTCATTGGATGGGAAAAATGACCCTGCATCGGTGGTGTCATTAGATGGGAAAAATGACCCTGCATCGGTGGTGTCATTAGATGGGAAAAATGACCCTGCATCGGTGGTGTCATTGGAAAGGAAAAATGACCCTGCATCGGTGGTGTCATTAGATAGGAAAAATGACCCTGCATCGGTGATGTCATTGGATGGGAAAAATGACCCTGCATCGGTGGTGTCATTAGATGGGAAAAATGACCCTGCATCGGTGGTGTCATTGGAAAGGAAAAATGACCCTGCATCGGTGATGTCATTGGAAAGGAAAAATGACCCTGCATCGGTGATGTCATTGGATAAGAAAAATGACCCTGCATCGGTGGTGTCATTAGATGGGAAAAATGACCCTGCATCGGTGGTGTCATTGGAAAGGAAAAATGACCCTGCATCGGTGGTGTCATTGGAAAGGAAAAATGACCCTGCATCGGTGGTGTCATTAGATAGGAAAAATGACCCTGCATCGGTGATGTCATTGGATAAGAAAAATGACCCTGCATCGGTGGTGTCATTAGATAGGAAAAATGACCCTGCATCGGTGGTGTCATTAGATGGGAAAAATGACCCTGCATCGGTGGTGTCGCTGGATGGGAAAAATGACCCTGCATCGGTGGTGTCATTGGATAGGAAAAATGACCCTGCATCGGTGGTGTCATTAAATGGGAAAAATGACCCTGCATCGGTGGTGTCACTGGATGGGAAAAATGACCCTGCATCGGTGGTGTCACTGGTTGGGAAAAATGACCCTGCATCGGTGGTGTCATTAGATGGGAAAAATGACCCTGCATCGGTGGTGTCATTAAATGGGAAAAATGACCCTGCATCGGTGGTGTCATTAGATGGGAAAAATGACCCTGCATCGGTGGTGTCATTAAATGGGAAAAATGACCCTGCATCGGTGGTGTCATTGGATAGGAAAAATGACCCTGCATCGGTGGTGTCATTGGATAGGAAAAATGACCCTGCATCGGTGGTGTCATTGGATAGGAAAAATGACCCTGCATCGGTGGTGTCATTAGATGGGAAAAATGACCCTGCATCGGTGGTGTCATTAGATAGGAAAAATGACCCTGCATCGGTGATGTCATTAGATAGGAAAAATGGCCCTGCATCGGTGATGTCATTAGATGGGAAAAATGACCCTGCATCGGTGGTGTCATTAGATAGGAAAAATGACCCTGCATCGGTGATGTCATTAGATAGGAAAAATGACCCTGCATCGGTGGTGTCATTGGATAGGAAAAATGGCCCTGCATCGGTGGTGTCATTGGATAGGAAAAATGACCCTGCATCGGTGGTGTCATTAGATGGGAAAAATGACCCTGCATCGGTGGTGTCATTAGATAGGAAAAATGACCCTGCATCGGTGGTGTCATTGGATGGGAAAAATGACCCTGCATCGGTGATGTCATTAGATGGGAAAAATGACCCTGCATCGGTGGTGTCATTAGATAGGAAAAATGACCCTGCATCGGTGGTGTCACTGGATGGAAAAAATGACCCTGCATCGGTGGTGTCATTAGATGGGAAAATGACCCTGCATCGGTGGTGTCATTAGATGGGAAAATGACCCTGCATCGGTGGTTTCATTAGATGGGAAAAATGACCCTGCATCGGTGGTGTCACTGGATGGAAAAAATGACCCTGCATCGGTGGTGTCATTAGATGGGAAAATGACCCTGCATCGGTGGTGTCATTAGATAGGAAAAATGACCCTGCATCGGTGATGTCATTGGATGGGAAAAATGAAACTGCATCGGTGGTGTCATTAGATGGGAAAAATGACCCTGCATCGGTGGTGTCATTAGATGGAAAAAATGACCCTGCATCGGTGGTGTCACTGGATGGGAAAAATGACCCTGCATCGGTGATGTCATTAGATAGGAAAAATGACCCTGCATCGGTGGTGTCACTGGATGGGAAAAATGACCCTGCATCGGTGGTGTCATTGGATGGGAAAAATGACCCTGCATCGGTGGTGTCACTGGATGGGAAAAATTACCCTGCATCAGTGCTGTCATTAGATAGGAAAAATGACCCTGCATCGGTGATGTCATTAGATAGGAAAAATGACCCTGCATCGGTGGTGTCATTAGATGGAAAAATGGCCCTGCATCGGTGATGTCATTGGATAGGAAAAATGACCCTGCATCGGTGATGTCATTGGATGGGAAAAATGACCCTGCATCGGTGGTGTCATTAGATGGGAAAAATGACCCTGCATCGGTGGTGTCATTAGATGGGAAAAATGACCCTCCATTGGTGGTGTCATTGGATGGGAAAAATGACCCTGCATCGGTGGTGTCATTAGATGGGAAAAATGACCCTGCATCGGTGATGTCATTGGATGGGAAAAATTACCCTGCATCGGTGGTGTCGTTGGATGGGAAAAATGACCCTGCATCGGTGGTGTCATTAGATGGGAAAAATGACCCTGCATCGGTGGTGTCATTAGATGGGAAAAATGACCCTGCATCGGTGGTGTCATTGGATAGGAAAAATGACCCTGCATCGGTGGTGTCATTAGATAGGAAAAATGACCCTGCATCGGTGGTGTCACTGGATGGAAAAAATGACCCTGCATCGGTGGTGTCATTAGATGGGAAAATGACCCTGCATCGGTGGTGTCATTAGATAGGAAAAATGACCCTGCATCGGTGGTGTCATTAGATGGGAAAAATGACCCTGCATCGGTGGTGTCATTAGATGGGAAAAATGACCCTGCATCGGTGGTGTCATTGGATAGGAAAAATGACCCTGCATCGGTGGTGTCATTAGATAGGAAAAATGACCCTGCATCGGTGGTGTCACTGGATGGAAAAAATGACCCTGCATCGGTGGTGTCATTAGATGGGAAAATGACCCTGCATCGGTGGTTTCATTAGATGGGAAAAATGACCCTGCATCGGTGGTGTCACTGGATGGAAAAAATGACCCTGCATCGGTGGTGTCATTAGATGGGAAAATGACCCTGCATCGGTGGTGTCATTAGATAGGAAAAATGACCCTGCATCGGTGATGTCATTGGATGGGAAAAATGAAACTGCATCGGTGGTGTCATTAGATGGGAAAATGACCCTGCATCGGTGGTGTCATTAGATGGGAAAAATGACCCTGCATCGGTGGTGTCATTAGATAGGAAAAATGACCCTGCATCGGTGGTGTCACTGGATGGAAAAAATGACCCTGCATCGGTGGTGTCACTGGATGGGAAAAATGACCCTGCATCGGTGGTGTCACTGGATGGGAAAAATGACCCTGCATCGGTGATGTCATTAGATAGGAAAAATGACCCTGCATCGGTGGTGTCACTGGATGGGAAAAATGACCCTGCATCGGTGGTGTCATTGGATGGGAAAAATGACCCTGCATCGGTGATGTCATTAGATAGGAAAAATGACCCTGCATCGGTGATGTCATTAGATAGGAAAAATGACCCTGCATCGGTGATGTCATTAGATAGGAAAAATGACCCAACATCGGTGGTGTCATTAGATGGAAAAATGACCCTGCATCGGTGATGTCATTAGATAGGAAAAATGACCCTGCATCGGTGGTGTCATTAGATGGAAAAATGGCCCTGCATCGGTGATGTCATTGGATAGGAAAAATGACCCTGCATCGGTGGTGTCACTGGATGGGAAAAATTACCCTGCATCGGTGATGTCATTAGATAGGAAAAATGACCCTGCATCGGTGATGTCATTAGATAGGAAAAATGACCCTGCATCGGTGATGTCATTAGATAGGAAAAATGACCCTGCATCGGTGGTGTCATTAGATGGAAAAATGGCCCTGCATCGGTGATGTCATTGGATAGGAAAAATGACCCTGCATCGGTGATGTCATTGGATAGGAAAAATGACCCTGCATCGGTGGTGTCATTGGATGGGAAAAATGACCCTGCATCGGTGATGTCATTGGATGGGAAAAATGACCCTGCATCGGTGATGTCATTAGATAGGAAAAATGACCCTGCATCGGTGGTGTCATTAGATGGGAAAAATGACCCTCCATCGGTGGTGTCATTGGATGGGAAAAATGACCCTGCATCGGTGGTGTCATTAGATGGGAAAAATGACCCTGCATCGGTGGTGTCATTAGATGGGAAAAATGACCCTGCATCGGTGGTGTCATTGGATAGGAAAAATGACCCTGCATCGGTGATGTCATTAGATGGGAAAAATGACCCTGCATCGGTGATGTCATTAGATGGGAAAAATGACCCTGCATCGGTGGTGTCATTAGATGGGAAAAATGACCCTGCATCGGTGGTGTCACTGGATGGGAAAAATGACCCTGCATCGGTGGTGTCATTAGATGGGAAAAATGACCCTGCATCGGTGGTGTCATTGGATAGGAAAAATGACCCTGCATCGGTGGTGTCATTAGATGGGAAAAATGACCCTGCATCGGTGGTGTCATTGGATAGGAAAAATGACCCTGCATCGGTGGTGTCATTAGATGGGAAAAATGACCCTGCATCGGTGGTGTCATTAGATAGGAAAAATGACCCTGCATCAGTGGTGTCATTGGATAGTAAAAATGACCCTGCATCGGTGATGTCATTAGATGGGAAAAATGACCCTGCATCGGTGATGTCATTAGATGGGAAAAATGACCCTGCATCGGTGGTGTCATTAGATGGGAAAAATGACCCTGCATCGGTGGTGTCACTGGATGGGAAAAATGACCCTGCATCGGTGGTGTCACTGGATGGGAAAAATGACCCTGCATCAGTGGTGTCATTGGATGGGAAAAATGACCCTGCATCGGTGGTGTCATTAGATGGGAAAATGACCCTGCATCGGTGATGTCATTAGATGGGAAAAATGACCCTGCATCGGTGGTGTCATTAGATGGGAAAATGACCCTGCATCGGTGATATCATTACATGGGGAAAATGACCCTGCATCGGTGATGTCATTAGATGGGAAAATGACCCTGCATCGGTGATGTCATTAGATAGGAAAAATGGCCCTGCATCGGTGGTGTCATTAGATGGGAAAAATGGCCCTGCATCGGTGGTGTCATTAGATGGGAAAAATGACCCTGCATCGGTGGTGTCATTAGATAGGAAAAATGACCCTGCATCGGTGGTGTCATTAGATAGGAAAAATGACCCTGCATCGGTGGTGTCATTAGATAGGAAAAATGACCCTGCATCGGTGGTGTCACTGGATGGAAAAAATGACCCTGCATCGGTGGTGTCATTAGATAGGAAAAATGACCCTGCATCGGTGATGTCATTAGATGGGAAAAATGACCCTGCATCGGTGATGTCATTGGATAGGAAAAATGACCCTGCATCGGTGGTGTCATTAGATGGGAAAAATGACCCTGCATCGGTGGTGTCATTGGAAAGGAAAAATGACCCTGCATCGGTGATGTCATTGGAAAGGAAAAATGACCCTGCATCGGTGATGTCATTGGATAAGAAAAATGACCCTGCATCGGTGGTGTCATTAGATGGGAAAAATGACCCTGCATCGGTGGTGTCATTGGAAAGGAAAAATGACCCTGCATCGGTGGTGTCATTAGATAGGAAAAATGACCCTGCATCGGTGATGTCATTGGATAAGAAAAATGACCCTGCATCGGTGGTGTCATTAGATAGGAAAAATGACCCTGCATCGGTGGTGTCATTAGATGGGAAAAATGACCCTGCATCGGTGGTGTCGCTGGATGGGAAAAATGACCCTGCATCGGTGGTGTCATTGGATAGGAAAAATGACCCTGCATCGTGGTGTCATTAAATGGGAAAAATGACCCTGCATCGGTGGTGTCATTAAATGGGAAAAATGACCCTGCATCGGTGGTGTCATTGGATAGGAAAAATGACCCTGCATCGGTGGTGTCATTAAATGGGAAAAATGACCCTGCATCGGTGGTGTCACTGGATGGGAAAAATGACCCTGCATCGGTGGTGTCACTGGTTGGGAAAAATGACCCTGCATCGGTGGTGTCATTAGATGGGAAAAATGACCCTGCATCGGTGGTGTCATTAAATGGGAAAAATGACCCTGCATCGGTGGTGTCATTAGATGGGAAAAATGACCCTGCATCGGTGGTGTCATTAAATGGGAAAAATGACCCTGCATCGGTGGTGTCATTGGATAGGAAAAATGACCCTGCATCGGTGGTGTCATTGGATAGGAAAAATGACCCTGCATCGGTGGTGTCATTGGATAGGAAAAATGACCCTGCATCGGTGGTGTCATTAGATGGGAAAAATGACCCTGCATCGGTGGTGTCATTAGATAGGAAAAATGACCCTGCATCGGTGATGTCATTAGATAGGAAAAATGGCCCTGCATCGGTGATGTCATTAGATGGGAAAAATGACCCTGCATCGGTGGTGTCATTAGATAGGAAAAATGACCCTGCATCGGTGATGTCATTAGATAGGAAAAATGACCCTGCATCGGTGGTGTCATTGGATAGGAAAAATGGCCCTGCATCGGTGGTGTCATTGGATAGGAAAAATGACCCTGCATCGGTGGTGTCATTAGATGGGAAAAATGACCCTGCATCGGTGGTGTCATTAGATAGGAAAAATGACCCTGCATCGGTGGTGTCATTGGATGGGAAAAATGACCCTGCATCGGTGATGTCATTAGATGGGAAAAATGACCCTGCATCGGTGGTGTCATTAGATAGGAAAAATGACCCTGCATCGGTGGTGTCACTGGATGGAAAAAATGACCCTGCATCGGTGGTGTCATTAGATGGGAAAATGACCCTGCATCGGTGGTTTCATTAGATGGGAAAAATGACCCTGCATCGGTGGTGTCACTGGATGGAAAAAATGACCCTGCATCGGTGGTGTCATTAGATGGGAAAATGACCCTGCATCGGTGGTGTCATTAGATAGGAAAAATGACCCTGCATCGGTGATGTCATTGGATGGGAAAAATGAAACTGCATCGGTGGTGTCATTAGATGGGAAAAATGACCCTGCATCGGTGGTGTCATTAGATGGAAAAAATGACCCTGCATCGGTGGTGTCACTGGATGGGAAAAATGACCCTGCATCGGTGATGTCATTAGATAGGAAAAATGACCCTGCATCGGTGGTGTCACTGGATGGGAAAAATGACCCTGCATCGGTGGTGTCATTGGATGGGAAAAATGACCCTGCATCGGTGATGTCATTAGATAGGAAAAATGACCCTGCATCGGTGGTGTCATTAGATGGAAAAATGGCCCTGCATCGGTGATGTCATTGGATAGGAAAAATGACCCTGCATCGGTGATGTCATTGGATAGGAAAAATGACCCTGCATCGGTGATGTCATTGGATGGGAAAAATGACCCTGCATCGGTGGTGTCATTAGATGGGAAAAATGACCCTGCATCGGTGGTGTCATTAGATGGGAAAAATGACCCTCCATCGGTGGTGTCATTGGATGGGAAAAATGACCCTGCATCGGTGGTGTCATTAGATGGGAAAAATGACCCTGCATCGGTGATGTCATTGGATGGGAAAAATGACCCTGCATCGGTGGTGTCGTTGGATGGGAAAAATGACCCTGCATCGGTGGTGTCATTAGATGGGAAAAATGACCCTGCATCGGTGGTGTCATTAGATGGGAAAAATGACCCTGCATCGGTGGTGTCATTGGATAGGAAAAATGACCCTGCATCGGTGGTGTCATTAGATAGGAAAAATGACCCTGCATCGGTGGTGTCACTGGATGGAAAAAATGACCCTGCATCGGTGGTGTCATTAGATGGGAAAATGACCCTGCATCGGTGGTGTCATTAGATAGGAAAAATGACCCTGCATCGGTGGTGTCATTAGATGGGAAAAATGACCCTGCATCGGTGGTGTCATTAGATGGGAAAAATGACCCTGCATCGGTGGTGTCATTGGATAGGAAAAATGACCCTGCATCGGTGGTGTCATTAGATAGGAAAAATGACCCTGCATCGGTGGTGTCACTGGATGGAAAAAATGACCCTGCATCGGTGGTGTCATTAGATGGGAAAATGACCCTGCATCGGTGGTTTCATTAGATGGGAAAAATGACCCTGCATCGGTGGTGTCACTGGATGGAAAAAATGACCCTGCATCGGTGGTGTCATTAGATGGGAAAATGACCCTGCATCGGTGGTGTCATTAGATAGGAAAAATGACCCTGCATCGGTGATGTCATTGGATGGGAAAAATGAAACTGCATCGGTGGTGTCATTAGATGGGAAAATGACCCTGCATCGGTGGTGTCATTAGATGGGAAAAATGACCCTGCATCGGTGGTGTCATTAGATAGGAAAAATGACCCTGCATCGGTGGTGTCACTGGATGGAAAAAATGACCCTGCATCGGTGGTGTCACTGGATGGGAAAAATGACCCTGCATCGGTGGTGTCACTGGATGGGAAAAATGACCCTGCATCGGTGATGTCATTAGATAGGAAAAATGACCCTGCATCGGTGGTGTCACTGGATGGGAAAAATGACCCTGCATCGGTGGTGTCATTGGATGGGAAAAATGACCCTGCATCGGTGGTGTCACTGGATGGGAAAAATGACCCTGCATCGGTGGTGTCAATGGATGGGAAAAATGACCCTGCATCGGTGGTGTCATTAGATGGAAAAATGGCCCTGCATCGGTGATGTCATTAGATATGAAAAATGACCCTGCATCGGTGGTGTCATTAGATGGAAAAATGGCCCTGCATCGGTGATGTCATTGGATAGGAAAAATGACCCTGCATCGGTGATGTCATTGGATGGGAAAAATGACCCTGCATCGGTGGTGTCATTAGATGGGAAAAATGACCCTGCATCGGTGGTGTCATTAGATGGGAAAAATGACCCTGCATCGGTGGTGTCGTTGGATGGGAAAAATGACCCTGCATCGGTGGTGTCATTAGATGGGAAAAATGACCCTGCATCGGTGGTGTCATTAGATGGGAAAAATGACCCTGCATCGGTGGTGTCACTGGATGGGAAAAATGACCCTGCATCGGTGGTGTCATTAGATGGGAAAAATGACCCTGCATCGGTGGTGTCATTGGATAGGAAAAATGACCCTGCATCGGTGGTGTCATTAGATGGGAAAAATGACCCTGCATCGGTGGTGTCATTGGATAGGAAAAATGACCCTGCATCGGTGATGTCATTAGATGGGAAAAATGACCCTGCATCGGTGATGTCATTAGATGGGAAAAATGACCCTGCATCGGTGGTGTCATTAGATGGGAAAAATGACCCTGCATCGGTGGTGTCACTGGATGGGAAAAATGACCCTGCATCGGTGGTGTCAATGGATGGGAAAAATGACCCTGCATCGGTGGTGTCATTAGATGGGAAAAATGACCCTGCATCGGTGGTGTCACTGGATGGGAAAAATGACCCTGCATCGGTGGTGTCACTGGATGGGAAAAATGACCCTGCATCGGTGGTGTCATTAGATGGGAAAATGACCCTGCATCAGTGATGTCATTAGATGGGAAAAATGACCCTGCATCGGTGGTGTCACTGGATGGGAAAAATGACCCTGCATCGGTGGTGTCATTAGATGGGAAAATGACCCTGCATCGGTGATATCATTACATGGGGAAAATGACCCTGCATCGGTGATGTCATTAGATGGGAAAATGACCCTGCATCGGTGATGTCATTAGATAGGAAAAATGGCCCTGCATCGGTGGTGTCATTAGATGGGAAAAATGGCCCTGCATCGGTGGTGTCATTAGATGGGAAAAATGACCCTGCATCGGTGATGTCATTAGATGGGAAAAATGGCCCTGCATCGGTGATGTCATTAGATGGGAAAAATGACCCTGCATCGGTGATGTCATTAGATGGGAAAAATGACCCTGCATCGGTGGTGTCATTGGATGGGAAAAATGACCCTGCATCGGTGATGTCATTAGATGGGAAAAATGACCCTGCATCGGTGGTGTCACTGGATGGGAAAAATGACCCTGCATCGGTGATGTCATTAGATGGGAAAAATGACCCTGCATCGGTGGTGTCATTGGATAGGAAAAATGACCCTGCATCGGTGGTGTCATTGGATAGGAAAAATGACCCTGCATCGGTGGAGTCATTAGATGGGAAAAATGACCCTGCATCGGTGGTGTCACTGGATGGGAAAAATGACCCTGCATCGGTGATGTCATTAGATAGGAAAAATGACCCTGCATCGGTGGTGTCACTGGTTGGGAAAAATGACCCTGCATCGGTGGTGTCATTAGATAGGAAAAATGACCCTGCATCGGTGATGTCATTGGATGGGAAAAATGACCCTGCATCGGTGATGTCATTAGATGGGAAAAATGACCCTGCATCGGTGGTGTCATTAAATGGGAAAAATGACCCTGCATCGGTGATGTCATTGGATGGGAAAAATGACCCTGCATCGGTGGTGTCATTGGATAGGAAAAATGACCCTGCATCGGTGGTGTCATTGGATAGGAAAAATGACCCTGCATCGGTGGTGTCATTAGATGGGAAAAATGACCCTGCATCGGTGATGTCATTAGATAGGAAAAATGACCCTGCATCGGTGATGTCATTGGATAGGAAAAATGACCCTGCATCGGTGATGTCATTGGATGGGAAAAATGACCCTGCATCGGTGATGTCATTGGATAGGAAAAATGACCCTGCATCGGTGGTGTCATTGGATAGGAAAAATGACCCTGCATCGGTGGTGTCATTAGATGGGAAAAATGACCCTGCATCGGTGGTGTCACTGGATGGGAAAAATGGCCCTGCATCTGTGATGTCACTGGATGGGAAAAATGACCCTGCATCGGTGGTGTCATTAGATGGGAAAATGACCCTGCATCGGTGGTGTCATTAGATGGGAAAATGACCCTGCATCGGTGGTGTCATTAGATGGGAAAAATGACCCTGCATCGGTGATGTCATTAGATGGGAAAAATGACCCTGCATCGGTGGTGTCATTAGATGGGAAAAATGACCCTGCATCGGTGATGTCATTAGATGGGAAAATGACCCTGCATCGGTGATGTCATTAGATAGGAAAAATGGCCCTGCATCGGTGGTGTCATTAGATGGGAAAATGACCCTGCATCGGTGATATCATTACATGGGGAAAATGACCCTGCATCGGTGGTGTCATTAGATGGGAAAATGACCCTGCATCGGTGATGTCATTAGATAGGAAAAATGGCCCTGCATCGGTGGTGTCATTAGATGGGAAAAATGGCCCTGCATCGGTGATGTCATTAGATGGGAAAAATGACCCTGCATCGGTGATGTCATTAGATGGGAAAAATGACCCTGCATCGGTGGTGTCATTGGATGGGAAAAATGACCCTGCATCGGTGATGTCATTAGATGGGAAAAATGACCCTGCATCGGTGGTGTCACTGGATGGGAAAAATGACCCTGCATCGGTGGTGTCATTGGATAGGAAAAATGACCCTGCATCGGTGGTGTCATTAGATGGGAAAAATGACCCTGCATCGGTGGTGTCATTAGATGGGAAAAATGACCCTGCATCGGTGGTGTCATTAGATAGGAAAAATGACCCTGCATCGGTGGTGTCACTGGATGGAAAAAAATGACCCTGCATCGGTGGTGTCACTGGATGGAAAAAATGACCCTGCATCGGTGGTGTCACTGGATGGGAAAAATGACCCTGCATCGGTGGTGTCATTGGATGGGAAAAATGACCCTGCATCGGTGGTGTCATTAGATGGGAAAAATGACCCTGCATCGGTGGTGTCACTGGATGGGAAAAATGACCCTGCATCGGTGGTGTCATTAGATGGGAAAATGACCCTGCATCGGTGATATCATTACATGGGGAAAATGACCCTGCATCGGTGATGTCATTAGATGGGAAAATGACCCTGCATCGGTGATGTCATTAGATGGGAAAATGACCCTGCATCGGTGGTGTCATTAGATGGGAAAAATGACCCTGCATCGGTGATGTCATTAGATGGGAAAAATGACCCTGCATCGGTGATGTCATTAGATGGGAAAAATGACCCTGCATCGGTGATGTCATTAGATGGGAAAATGACCCTGCATCGGTGATGTCATTAGATGGGAAAATGACCCTGCATCGGTGGTGTCATTAGATGGGAAAAATGACCCTGCATCGGTGATGTCATTAGATGGGAAAATGACCCTGCATCGGTGATGTCATTAGATGGGAAAATGACCCTGCATCGGTGGTGTCATTAGATGGGAAAAATGACCCTGCATCGGTGATGTCATTAGATGGGAAAAATGACCCTGCATCGGTGATGTCATTAGATGGGAAAATGACCCTGCATCGGTGGTGTCATTAGATGGGAAAAATGACCCTGCATCGGTGATGTCATTAGATGGGAAAAATGACCCTGCATCGGTGATGTCATTGGATAGGAAAAATGACCCTGCATCAGTGGTGTCATTGGATAGGAAAAATGACCCTGCATCGGTGGTGTCATTAGATGGGAAAAATGACCCTGCATCGGTGATGTCATTAGATGGGAAAAATAACCCTGCATCGGTGATGTCATTGGATAGGAAAAATGACCCTGCATCAGTGGTGTCATTGGATAGGAAAAATGACCCTGCATCGGTGGTGTCATTGGATAGGAAAAATGACCCTGCATCGGTGGTGTCACTGGATGGGAAAAATGACCCTGCATCGGTGATGTCATTAGATGGGAAAAATGACCCTGCATCGGTGGTGTCATTAGATGGGAAAAATGACCCTGCATCGGTGATGTCATTAGATGGGAAAAATGACCCTGCATCGGTGGTGTCACTGGATGGGAAAAATGACCCTGCATCGGTGGTGTCATTGGATAGGAAAAATGACCCTGCATCGGTGGTGTCATTAGATGGGAAAAATGACCCTGCATCGGTGATGTCATTAGATGGGAAAAATGACCCTGCATCGGTGGTGTCATTAGATGGGAAAATGACCCTGCATCGGTGATGTCATTAGATGGGAAAAATGACCCTGCATCGGTGGTGTCATTAGATGGGAAAATGACCCTGCATCGGTGATGTCATTAGATGGGAAAAATGACCCTGCATCGGTGGTGTCATTAGATGGGAAAATGACCCTGCATCGGTGATATCATTACATGGGGAAAATGACCCTGCATCGGTGGTGTCATTAGATGGGAAAAATGACCCTGCATCGGTGATGTCATTAGATGGGAAAATGACCCTGCATCGGTGATGTCATTAGATAGGAAAAATGGCCCTGCATCGGTGGTGTCATTAGATGGGAAAAATGGCCCTGCATCGGTGATGTCATTAGATGGGAAAAATGGCCCTGCATCGGTGATGTCATTAGATGGGAAAAATGACCCTGCATCGGTGATGTCATTAGATGGGAAAAATGACCCTGCATCGGTGGTGTCATTGGATGGGAAAAATGACCCTGCATCGGTGATGTCATTAGATGGGAAAAATGACCCTGCATCGGTGGTGTCACTGGATGGGAAAAATGACCCTGCATCGGTGGTGTCATTGGATAGGAAAAATGACCCTGCATCGGTGGTGTCATTAGATGGGAAAAATGACCCTGCATCGGTGGTGTCATTAGATGGGAAAAATGACCCTGCATCGGTGGTGTCATTAGATAGGAAAAATGACCCTGCATCGGTGGTGTCACTGGATGGAAAAAATGACCCTGCATCGGTGGTGTCACTGGATGGGAAAAATGACCCTGCATCGGTGGTGTCATTGGATGGGAAAAATGACCCTGCATCGGTGGTGTCATTAGATGGGAAAAATGACCCTGCATTGGTGGTGTCACTGGATGGGAAAAATGACCCTGCATCGGTGGTGTCATTAGATGGGAAAATGACCCTGCATCGGTGATATCATTACATGGGGAAAATGACCCTGCATCGGTGATGTCATTAGATGGGAAAATGACCCTGCATCGGTGGTGTCACTGGATGGGAAAAATGACCCTGCATCGGTGGTGTCATTAGATGGGAAAATGACCCTGCATCGGTGATATCATTACATGGGGAAAATGACCCTGCATCGGTGATGTCATTAGATGGGAAAATGACCCTGCGTCGGTGATGTCATTAGATAGGAAAAATGGCCCTGCATCGGTGGTGTCATTAGATGGGAAAAATGACCCTGCATCGGTGATGTCATTAGATGGGAAAAATGACCCTGCATCGGTGATGTCATTAGATGGGAAAAATGACCCTGCATCGGTGATGTCATTAGATGGGAAAAATGACCCTGCATCGGTGATGTCATTAGATGGGAAAAATAACCCTGCATCGGTGATGTCATTGGATAGGAAAAATGACCCTGCATCAGTGGTGTCATTGGATAGGAAAAATGACCCTGCATCGGTGGTGTCATTGGATAGGAAAAATGACCCTGCATCGGTGGTGTCACTGGATGGGAAAAATGACCCTGCATCGGTGGTGTCATTAGATGGGAAAATGACCCTGCATCGGTGATATCATTACATGGGAAAAATGACCCTGCATCGGTGATGTCATTAGATGGGAAAAATGACCCTGCATCGGTGATGTCACTGGATGGGAAAAATGACCCTGCATCAGTGGTGTCATTGGATGGGAAAAATGACCCTGCATCGGTGGTGTCACTGGATGGGAAAAATGACCCTGCATCGGTGGTGTCAATGGATGGGAAAAATGACCCTGCATCGGTGGTGTCATTAGATGGGAAAAATGACCCTGCATCGGTGGTGTCACTGGATGGGAAAAATGACCCTGCATCGGTGGTGTCATTAGATGGGAAAATGACCCTGCATCGGTGATGTCATTAGATGGGAAAAATGACCCTGCATCGGTGGTGTCATTAGATGGGAAAATGACCCTGCATCGGTGATATCATTACATGGGGAAAATGACCCTGCATCGGTGATGTCATTAGATGGGAAAAATGACCCTGCATCGGTGATGTCATTAGATAGGAAAAATGGCCCTGCATCGGTGGTGTCATTAGATGGGAAAAATGACCCTGCATCGGTGGTGTCATTAGATGGGAAAAATGACCCTGCATCGGTGATGTCATTAGATGGGAAAAATGGCCCTGCATCGGTGATGTCATTAGATGGGAAAAATGACCCTGCATCGGTGATGTCATTAGATGGGAAAAATGACCCTGCATCGGTGGTGTCATTGGATGGGAAAAATGACCCTGCATCGGTGATGTCATTAGATGGGAAAAATGACCCTGCATCGGTGGTGTCACTGGATGGGAAAAATGACCCTGCATCGGTGGTGTCATTGGATAGGAAAAATGACCCTGCATCGGTGGTGTCATTAGATGGGAAAAATGACCCTGCATCGGTGGTGTCATTAGATGGGAAAAATGACCCTGCATCGGTGGTGTCATTAGATAGGAAAAATGACCCTGCATCGGTGGTGTCATTAGATAGGAAAAATGACCCTGCATCGGTGGTGTCACTGGATGGAAAAAATGACCCTGCATCGGTGGTGTCATTAGATGGGAAAATGACCCTGCATCGGTGGTGTCATTAGATGGGAAAATGACCCTGCATCGGTGGTGTCATTAGATAGGAAAAATGACCCTGCATCGGTGATGTCATTAGATGGGAAAAATGACCCTGCATCGGTGGTGTCATTGGATAGGAAAAATGACCCTGCATCGGTGGTGTCATTAGATAGGAAAAATGACCCTGCATCGGTGGTGTCACTGGATGGAAAAAATGACCCTGCATCGGTGGTGTCACTGGATGGGAAAAATGACCCTGCATCGGTGGTGTCACTGGATGGGAAAAATGACCCTGCATCGGTGATGTCATTAGATAGGAAAAATGACCCTGCATCGGTGGTGTCACTGGATGGGAAAAATGACCCTGCATCGGTGGTGTCATTGGATGGGAAAAATGACCCTGCATCGGTGGTGTCACTGGATGGGAAAAATGACCCTGCATCGGTGGTGTCATTAGATGGGAAAAATGACCCTGCATCGGTGATGTCATTGGATGGGAAAAATGACCCTGCATCGGTGATGTCATTGGATGGGAAAAATGACCCTGCATCGGTGATGTCATTAGATAGGAAAAATGACCCTGCATCGGTGATGTCATTAGATAGGAAAAATGACCCTGCATCGGTGGTGTCATTAGATGGAAAAATGGCCCTGCATCGGTGATGTCATTGGATAGGAAAAATGACCCTGCATCGGTGATGTCATTGGATAGGAAAAATGACCCTGCATCGGTGGTGTCATTAGATGGGAAAAATGACCCTGCATCGGTGATGTCATTGGATGGGAAAAATGACCCTGCATCGGTGGTGTCATTAGATGGGAAAAATGACCCTGCATCGGTGGTGTCATTGGATGGGAAAAATGACCCTGCATCGGTGGTGTCGTTGGATGGGAAAAATGACCCTGCATCGGTGGTGTCATTAGATGGGAAAAATGACCCTGCATCGGTGGTGTCATTGGATGGGAAAAATGACCCTGCATCGGTGATGTCATTGGATAGGAAAAATGACCCTGCATCGGTGGTGTCATTAGATGGGAAAAATGACCCTGCATCGGTGGTGTCATTGGATAGGAAAAATGACCCTGCATCGGTGATGTCATTGGATAGGAAAAATGACCCTGCATCGGTGGTGTCATTAGATGGGAAAAATGACCCTGCATCGGTGATGTCATTAGATGGGAAAAATGACCCTGCATCGGTGGTGTCACTGGATGGGAAAAATGACCCTGCATCGGTGGTGTTATTAGATGGGAAAAATGACCCTGCATCGGTGGTGTCACTGGTTGGGAAAAATGACCCTGCATCGGTGGTGTCATTAGATGGGAAAAATGACCCTGCATCGGTGGTGTCATTAGATGGGAAAAATGACCCTGCATCGGTGGTGTCATTAGATGGGAAAAATGACCCTGCATCGGTGGTGTCATTAGATTGGAAAAATGACCCTGCATCGGTGGTGTCATTAGATGGGAAAAATGACCCTGCATCGGTGATGTCATTAGATAGGAAAAATGACCCTGCATCGGTGATGTCATTAGATAGGAAAAATGACCCTGCATCGGTGGTGTCACTGGATGGGAAAAATGACCCTGCATCGGTGGTGTCACTGGATGGGAAAAATGACCCTGCATCGGTGGTGTCACTGGATGGGAAAAATGACCCTGCATCGGTGGTGTCACTGGATGGGAAAAATGACCCTGCATCGGTGGTGTCACTGGATGGGAAAAATGACCCTGCATCGGTGATGTCATTAGATAGGAAAAATGACCCTGCATCGGTGGTGTCATTAGATGGGAAAAATGACCCTGCATCGGTGGTGTCATTAGATAGGAAAAATGACCCTGCATCGGTGGTGTCATTAGATGGGAAAAATGACCCTGCATCGGTGGTGTCATTAGATGGGAAAAATGACCCTGCATCGGTGGTGTCATTAGATGGGAAAAATGACCCTGCATCGGTGGTGTCATTAGATGGGAAAAATGACCCTGCATCGGTGATGTCATTGGATGGGAAAAATGACCCTGCATCGGTGATGTCATTAGATGGGAAAAATGACCCTGCATCGGTGGTGTCATTAAATGGGAAAAATGACCCTGCATCGGTGGTGTAATTAAATGGGAAAAATGACCCTGCATCGGTGGTGTCACTGGATGGGAAAAATGACCCTGCATCGGTGATGTCATTGGATGGGAAAAATGACCCTGCATCGGTGGTGTCATTGGATAGGAAAAATGACCCTGCATCGGTGGTGTCATTGGATAGGAAAAATGACCCTGCATCGGTGATGTCATTAGATGGGAAAAATGACCCTGCATCGGTGATGTCATTAGATGGGAAAAATGACCCTGCATCGGTGATGTCATTAGATGGGAAAAATGACCCTGCATCGGTGGTGTCATTGGATGGGAAAAATGACCCTGCATCGGTGATGTCATTTGATAGGAAAAATGACCCTGCATCGGTGATGTCATTAGATGGGAAAAATGACCCTGCATCGGTGATGTCATTAGATGGGAAAAATGACCCTGCATCGGTGATATCATTAGATGGGAAAAATTACCCTGCATCGGTGATGTCATTAGATGGGAAAAATGACCCTGCATCGGTGATATCATTAGATGGGAAAAATGACCCTGCATCGGTGATGTCATTAGATGGGAAAAATGACCCTGCATCGGTGATGTCATTAGATGGGAAAAATGACCCTGCATCGGTGATATCATTAGATGGGAAAAATTACCCTGCATCGGTGATGTCATTAGATGGGAAAAATGACCCTGCATCGGTGATATCATTAGATGGGAAAAATGACCCTGCATCGGTGGTGTCATTAGATGGGAAAAATGACCCTGCATCGGTGATGTCATTAGATGGGAAAAATGACCCTGCATCGGTGATGTCATTAGATGGGAAAAATGACCCTGCATCGGTGATATCATTAGATGGGAAAAATTACCCTGCATCGGTGATGTCATTAGATGGGAAAAATGACCCTGCATCGGTGGTGTCATTAGATGGGAAAAATGACCCTGCATCGGTGATGTCATTAGATGGGAAAAATGACCCTGCATCGGTGGTGTCATTAGATGGGAAAAATGACCCTGCATCGGTGGTGTCATTGGATAGGAAAAATGACCCTGCATCGGTGATGTCATTAGATGGGAAAAATGACCCTGCATCGGTGGTGTCACTGGATGGGAAAAATGACCCTGCATCAGTGGTGTCATTGGATGGGAAAAATGACCCTGCATCGGTGGTGTCACTGGATGGGAAAAATGACCCTGCATCGGTGATGTCATTGGATAGGAAAAATGACCCTGCATCGTGGTGTCATTAAATGGGAAAAATGACCCTGCATCGGTGGTGTCATTAAATGGGAAAAATGACCCTGCATCGGTGGTGTCATTGGATAGGAAAAATGACCCTGCATCGGTGATGTCATTAGATGGGAAAAATGACCCTGCATCGGTGGTGTCATTGGATAGGAAAAATGACCCTGCATCGGTGATGTCATTAGATGGGAAAAATGACCCTGCATCGGTGGTGTCATTAGATGGGAAAAATGACCCTGCATCGGTGGTGTCACTGGATGGGAAAAATGACCCTGCATCGGTGGTGTCATTAGATGGGAAAAATGACCCTGCATCGGTGGTGTCACTGGATGGGAAAAATGACCCTGCATCAGTGGTGTCATTGGATGGGAAAAATGACCCTGCATCGGTGGTGTCACTGGATGGGAAAAATGACCCTGCATCGGTGATGTCATTGGATAGGAAAAATGACCCTGCATCGTGGTGTCATTAAATGGGAAAAATGACCCTGCATCGGTGGTGTCATTAAATGGGAAAAATGACCCTGCATCGGTGGTGTCATTGGATAGGAAAAATGACCCTGCATCGGTGGTGTCATTGGATAGGAAAAATGACCCTGCATCGGTGGTGTCATTGGATAGGAAAAATGACCCTACATCGTGGTGTCATTAAATGGGAAAAATGACCCTGCATCGGTGGTGTCATTAAATGGGAAAAATGACCCTGCATCGGTGGTGTCATTGGATAGGAAAAATGACCCTGCATCGGTGGTGTCATTGGATAGGAAAAATGACCCTGCATCGGTGGTGTCATTAAATGGGAAAAATGACCCTGCATCGGTGGTGTCATTGGATAGGAAAAATGACCCTGCATCGGTGGTGTCACTGGATGGGAAAAATGACCCTGCATCGTTGGTGTCACTGGTTGGGAAAAATGACCCTGCATCGGTGGTGTCATTAGATGGGAAAAATGACCCTGCATCGGTGGTGTCATTAGATTGGTAAAATGACCCTGCATCGGTGGTGTCATTAGATGGGAAAAATGACCCTGCATCGGTGGTGTCATTAAATGGGAAAAATGACCCTGCATCGGTGGTGTCATTGGATAGGAAAAATGACCCTGCATCGGTGGTGTCATTGGATAGGAAAAATGACCCTGCATCGGTGGTGTCATTAAATGGGAAAAATGACCCTGCATCGGTGGTGTCACTGGATGGGAAAAATGACCCTGCATCGGTGGTGTCACTGGTTGGGAAAAATGACCCTGCATCGGTGGTGTCATTAGATGGGAAAAATGACCCTGCATCGGTGGTGTCATTAGATGGGAAAAATGACCCTGCATCGGTGGTGTCATTAGATTGGAAAAATGACCCTGCATCGGTGGTGTCATTAGATGGGAAAAATGACCCTGCATCGGTGATGTCATTAGATAGGAAAAATGACCCTGCATCGGTGATGTCATTAGATAGGAAAAATGACCCTGCATCGGTGATGTCATTAGATAGGAAAAATGACCCTGCATCGGTGATGTCATTAGATAGGAAAAATGACCCTGCATCGGTGATGTCATTAGATAGGAAAAATGACCCTGCATCGGTGGTGTCACTGGATGGGAAAAATGACCCTGCATCGGTGATGTCATTAGATAGGAAAAATGACCCTGCATCGGTGATGTCATTAGATAGGAAAAATGACCCTGCATCGGTGGTGTCACTGGATGGGAAAAATGACCCTGCATCGGTGGTGTCACTGGATGGGAAAAATGACCCTGCATCGGTGATGTCATTAGATAGGAAAAATGACCCTGCATCGGTGATGTCATTAGATAGGAAAAATGACCCTGCATCGGTGGTGTCACTGGATGGAAAAAATGACCCTGCATCGGTGGTGTCATTGGATAGGAAAAATGACCCTGCATCGGTGGTGTCATTAGATGGGAAAAATGACCCTGCATCGGTGATGTCATTAGATAGGAAAAATGACCCTGCATCGGTGATGTCATTAGATAGGAAAAATGACCCTGCATCGGTGATGTCATTAGATAGGAAAAATGACCCTGCATCGGTGATGTCATTAGATAGGAAAAATGACCCTGCATCGGTGGTGTCACTGGATGGGAAAAATGACCCTGCATCGGTGATGTCATTAGATAGGAAAAATGACCCTGCATCGGTGATGTCATTAGATAGGAAAAATGACCCTGCATCGGTGGTGTCACTGGATGGGAAAAATGACCCTGCATCGGTGGTGTCACTGGATGGGAAAAATGACCCTGCATCGGTGATGTCATTAGATAGGAAAAATGACCCTGCATCGGTGATGTCATTAGATAGGAAAAATGACCCTGCATCGGTGGTGTCACTGGATGGAAAAAATGACCCTGCATCGGTGGTGTCATTGGATAGGAAAAATGACCCTGCATCGGTGGTGTCATTAGATGGGAAAAATGACCCTGCATCGGTGGTGTCATTAGATGGGAAAAATGACCCTGCATCGGTGGTGTCATTAGATGGGAAAAATGACCCTGCATCGGTGGTGTCACTGGATGGGAAAAATGACCCTGCATCGGTGGTGTCACTGGATGGGAAAAATGACCCTGCATCGGTGGTGTCATTAGATGGGAAAAATGACCCTGCATCGGTGATGTCATTAGATAGGAAAAATGACCCTGCATCGGTGGTGTCACTGGTTGGGAAAAATGACCCTGCATCGGTGGTGTCATTAGATAGGAAAAATGACCCTGCATCGGTGGTGTCACTGGATGGGAAAAATGACCCTGCATCGGTGGTGTCATTAGATAGGAAAAATGACCCTGCATCGGTGATGTCATTGGATGGGAAAAATGACCCTGCATCGGTGATGTCATTAGATGGGAAAAATGACCCTGCATCGGTGGTGTCATTAAATGGGAAAAATGACCCTGCATCGGTGGTGTCATTGGATAGGAAAAATGACCCTGCATCGGTGATGTCATTAGATGGGAAAAATGACCCTGCATCGGTGGTGTCATTAAATGGGAAAAATGACCCTGCATCGGTGATGTCATTGGATAGGAAAAATGACCCTGCATCGGTGGTGTCATTGGATAGGAAAAATGACCCTGCATCGGTGATGTCATTAGATGGGAAAAATGACCCTGCATCGGTGGTGTCATTAAATGGGAAAAATGACCCTGCATCGGTGGTGTCATTGGATAGGAAAAATGACCCTGCATCGGTGGTGTCATTGGATAGGAAAAATGACCCTGCATCGGTGGTGTCATTAGATGGGAAAAATGACCCTGCATCGGTGATGTCATTAGATAGGAAAAATGACCCTGCATCGGTGATGTCATTGGATAGGAAAAATGACCCTGCATCGGTGATGTCATTGGATGGGAAAAATGACCCTGCATCGGTGATGTCATTGGATAGGAAAAATGACCCTGCATCGGTGGTGTCATTGGATAGGAAAAATGACCCTGCATCGGTGGTGTCATTAGATGGGAAAAATTACCCTGCATCGGTGGTGTCATTGGATAGGAAAAATGGCCCTGCATCGGTGGTGTCACTGGATGGGAAAAATGACCCTGCATCGGTGGTGTCACTGGATGGAAAAAATGACCCTGCATCGGTGGTGTCACTGGTTGGGAAAAATGACCCTGCATCGGTGGTGTCATTGGATAGGAAAAATGACCCTGCATCGGTGGTGTCATTAGATGGGAAAAATGGCCCTGCATCGGTGATGTCATTGGATGAGAAAAATGGCCCTGCATCGGTGATGTCATTAGATGGGAAAAATGACCCTGCATCGGTGATGTCATTAGATTGGAAAAATGACCCTGCATCGGTGATGTCATTAGATAGGAAAAATGACCCTGCATCGGTGATGTCATTAGATGGGAAAAATGACCCTGCATCGGTGATGTCATTAGATAGGAAAAATGACCCTGCATCGGTGATGTCATTGGATAGGAAAAATGACCCTGCATCGGTGGTGTCATTAGATGGGAAAAATGACCCTGCATCGGTGGTGTCATTAGATGGGAAAAATGACCCTGCATCGGTGGTGTCATTGGAAAGGAAAAATGACCCTGCATCGGTGGTGTCATTAGATAGGAAAAATGACCCTGCATCGGTGATGTCATTGGATGGGAAAAATGACCCTGCATCGGTGGTGTCATTAGATGGGAAAAATGACCCTGCATCGGTGGTGTCATTGGAAAGGAAAAATGACCCTGCATCGGTGATGTCATTGGAAAGGAAAAATGACCCTGCATCGGTGATGTCATTGGATAAGAAAAATGACCCTGCATCGGTGGTATCATTAGATGGGAAAAATGACCCTGCATCGGTGGTGTCATTGGAAAGGAAAAATGACCCTGCATCGGTGGTGTCATTGGAAAGGAAAAATGACCCTGCATCGGTGGTGTCATTAGATAGGAAAAATGACCCTGCATCGGTGGTGTCATTAGATAGGAAAAATGACCCTGCATCGGTGATGTCATTGGATGGGAAAAATGACCCTGCATCGGTGGTGTCATTAGATGGGAAAAATGACCCTGCATCGGTGGTGTCATTGGAAAGGAAAAATGACCCTGCATCGGTGGTGTCATTAGATGGGAAAAATGACCCTGCATCGGTGGTGTCATTGGAAAGGAAAAATGACCCTGCATCGGTGATGTCATTGGAAAGGAAAAATGACCCTGCATCGGTGGTGTCATTAGATAGGAAAAATGACCCTGCATCGGTGGTGTCATTAGATGGGAAAAATGACCCTGCATCGGTGGTGTCGCTGGATGGGAAAAATGACCCTGCATCGGTGGTGTCATTGGATAGGAAAAATGACCCTGCATCGTGGTGTCATTAAATGGGAAAAATGACCCTGCATCGGTGGTGTCATTAAATGGGAAAAATGACCCTGCATCGGTGGTGTCATTGGATAGGAAAAATGACCCTGCATCGGTGGTGTCATTAAATGGGAAAAATGACCCTGCATCGGTGGTGTCACTGGATGGGAAAAATGACCCTGCATCGGTGGTGTCATTAGATGGGAAAAATGACCCTGCATCGGTGGTGTCATTAAATGGGAAAAATGACCCTGCATCGGTGGTGTCATTAGATGGGAAAAATGACCCTGCATCGGTGGTGTCATTAAATGGGAAAAATGACCCTGCATCGGTGGTGTCATTGGATAGGAAAAATGACCCTGCATCGGTGGTGTCATTGGATAGGAAAAATGACCCTGCATCGGTGGTGTCATTAGATGGGAAAAATGACCCTGCATCGGTGGTGTCATTAGATAGGAAAAATGACCCTGCATCGGTGATGTCATTAGATAGGAAAAATGGCCCTGCATCGGTGATGTCATTAGATGGGAAAAATGACCCTGCATCGGTGGTGTCATTAGATAGGAAAAATGACCCTGCATCGGTGATGTCATTAGATAGGAAAAATGACCCTGCATCGGTGGTGTCATTGGATAGGAAAAATGGCCCTGCATCGGTGGTGTCATTGGATAGGAAAAATGACCCTGCATCGGTGGTGTCATTAGATGGGAAAAATGACCCTGCATCGGTGGTGTCATTAGATAGGAAAAATGACCCTGCATCGGTGGTGTCATTGGATGGGAAAAATGACCCTGCATCGGTGATGTCATTAGATGGGAAAAATGACCCTGCATCGGTGGTGTCATTAGATAGGAAAAATGACCCTGCATCGGTGGTGTCACTGGATGGAAAAAATGACCCTGCATCGGTGGTGTCATTAGATGGGAAAATGACCCTGCATCGGTGGTGTCATTAGATGGGAAAATGACCCTGCATCGGTGGTTTCATTAGATGGGAAAAATGACCCTGCATCGGTGGTGTCATTAGATAGGAAAAATGACCCTGCATCGGTGGTGTCACTGGATGGAAAAAATGACCCTGCATCGGTGGTGTCATTAGATGGGAAAATGACCCTGCATCGGTGATGTCATTGGATGGGAAAAATGAAACTGCATCGGTGGTGTCATTAGATGGGAAAAATGACCCTGCATCGGTGGTGTCATTAGATAGGAAAAATGACCCTGCATCGGTGATGTCATTGGATGGGAAAAATGAAACTGCATCGGTGGTGTCATTAGATGGGAAAAATGACCCTGCATCGGTGGTGTCATTAGATGGAAAAAATGACCCTGCATCGGTGGTGTCACTGGATGGGAAAAATGACCCTGCATCGGTGATGTCATTAGATAGGAAAAATGACCCTGCATCGGTGGTGTCACTGGATGGGAAAAATGACCCTGCATCGGTGGTGTCATTGGATGGGAAAAATGACCCTGCATCGGTGGTGTCACTGGATGGGAAAAATTACCCTGCATCAGTGGTGTCATTAGATGGAAAAATGGCCCTGCATCGGTGATGTCATTGGATAGGAAAAATGACCCTGCATCGGTGATGTCATTGGATAGGAAAAATGACCCTGCATCGGTGATGTCATTGGATGGGAAAAATGACCCTGCATCGGTGGTGTCATTAGATGGGAAAAATGACCCTGCATCGGTGGTGTCATTAGATGGGAAAAATGACCCTCCATCGGTGGTGTCATTGGATGGGAAAAATGACCCTGCATCGGTGGTGTCATTAGATGGGAAAAATGACCCTGCATCGGTGATGTCATTGGATGGGAAAAATGACCCTGCATCGGTGGTGTCATTAGATGGGAAAAATGACCCTGCATCGGTGGTGTCATTAGATGGGAAAAATGACCCTGCATCGGTGGTGTCATTGGATAGGAAAAATGACCCTGCATCGGTGGTGTCATTAGATAGGAAAAATGACCCTGCATCGGTGGTGTCACTGGATGGAAAAAATGACCCTGCATCGGTGGTGTCATTAGATGGGAAAATGACCCTGCATCGGTGGTGTCATTAGATGGGAAAATGACCCTGCATCGGTGGTTTCATTAGATGGGAAAAATGACCCTGCATCGGTGGTGTCACTGGATGGAAAAAATGACCCTGCATCGGTGGTGTCATTAGATGGGAAAATGACCCTGCATCGGTGGTGTCATTAGATAGGAAAAATGACCCTGCATCGGTGATGTCATTGGATGGGAAAAATGAAACTGCATCGGTGGTGTCATTAGATGGGAAAATGACCCTGCATCGGTGGTGTCATTAGATGGGAAAAATGACCCTGCATCGGTGGTGTCATTAGATAGGAAAAATGACCCTGCATCGGTGGTGTCACTGGATGGAAAAAATGACCCTGCATCGGTGGTGTCACTGGATGGGAAAAATGACCCTGCATCGGTGGTGTCACTGGATGGGAAAAATGACCCTGCATCGGTGATGTCATTAGATAGGAAAAATGACCCTGCATCGGTGGTGTCACTGGATGGGAAAAATGACCCTGCATCGGTGGTGTCATTGGATGGGAAAAATGACCCTGCATCGGTGGTGTCACTGGATGGGAAAAATTACCCTGCATCGGTGATGTCATTAGATAGGAAAAATGACCCTGCATCGGTGATGTCATTAGATAGGAAAAATGACCCTGCATCGGTGATGTCATTAGATAGGAAAAATGACCCTGCATCGGTGGTGTCATTAGATGGAAAAATGGCCCTGCATCGGTGATGTCATTGGATAGGAAAAATGACCCTGCATCGGTGATGTCATTGGATAGGAAAAATGACCCTGCATCGGTGATGTCATTGGATGGGAAAAATGACCCTGCATCGGTGATGTCATTAGATAGGAAAAATGACCCTGCATCGGTGGTGTCATTAGATGGGAAAAATGACCCTCCATCGGTGGTGTCATTGGATGGGAAAAATGACCCTGCATCGGTGGTGTCGTTGGATGGGAAAAATGACCCTGCATCGGTGGTGTCATTAGATGGGAAAAATGACCCTGCATCGGTGGTGTCATTAGATGGGAAAAATGACCCTGCGTCGGTGGTGTCATTGGATAGGAAAAATGACCCTGCATCGGTGATGTCATTAGATGGGAAAAATGACCCTGCATCGGTGATGTCATTAGATGGGAAAAATGACCCTGCATCGGTGGTGTCATTAGATGGGAAAAATGACCCTGCATCGGTGGTGTCACTGGATGGGAAAAATGACCCTGCATCGGTGGTGTCATTAGATGGGAAAAATGACCCTGCATCGGTGGTGTCATTGGATAGGAAAAATGACCCTGCATCGGTGGTGTCATTAGATGGGAAAAATGACCCTGCATCGGTGGTGTCATTGGATAGGAAAAATGACCCTGCATCGGTGGTGTCATTAGATAGGAAAAATGACCCTGCATCGGTGGTGTCATTGGATAGGAAAAATGACCCTGCATCGGTGATGTCATTAGATGGGAAAAATGACCCTGCATCGGTGATGTCATTAGATGGGAAAAATGACCCTGCATCGGTGGTGTCATTAGATGGGAAAAATGACCCTGCATCGGTGGTGTCACTGGATGGGAAAAATGACCCTGCATCGGTGGTGTCATTAGATGGGAAAAATGACCCTGCATCGGTGGTGTCACTGGATGGGAAAAATGACCCTGCATCAGTGGTGTCATTGGATGGGAAAAATGACCCTGCATCGGTGGTGTCATTAGATGGGAAAAATGACCCTGCATCAGTGGTGTCATTGGATGGGAAAAATGACCCTGCATCGGTGGTGTCACTGGATGGGAAAAATGACCCTGCATCGGTGGTGTCACTGGATGGGAAAAATGACCCTGCATCGGTGGTGTCATTAGATGGGAAAATGACCCTGCATCGGTGATGTCATTAGATGGGAAAAATGACCCTGCATCGGTGGTGTCATTAGATGGGAAAATGACCCTGCATCGGTGATATCATTACATGGGGAAAATGACCCTGCATCGGTGATGTCATTAGATGGGAAAATGACCCTGCATCGGTGATGTCATTAGATAGGAAAAATGGCCCTGCATCGGTGGTGTCATTAGATGGGAAAAATGGCCCTGCATCGGTGGTGTCATTAGATGGGAAAAATGACCCTGCATCGGTGATGTCATTAGATGGGAAAAATGGCCCTGCATCGGTGGTGTCATTAGATAGGAAAAATGACCCTGCATCGGTGGTGTCATTAGATAGGAAAAATGACCCTGCATCGGTGGTGTCACTGGATGGAAAAAATGACCCTGCATCGGTGGTGTCATTAGATAGGAAAAATGACCCTGCATCGGTGATGTCATTAGATGGGAAAAATGACCCTGCATCGGTGGTGTCACTGGATGGGAAAAATGACCCTGCATCAGTGGTGTCATTGGATGGGAAAAATGACCCTGCATCGGTGGTGTCACTGGATGGGAAAAATGACCCTGCATCGGTGGTGTCAATGGATGGGAAAAATGACCCTGCATCGGTGGTGTCATTAGATGGGAAAAATGACCCTGCATCGGTGGTGTCACTGGATGGGAAAAATGGCCCTGCATCGGTGATGTCACTGGATGGGAAAAATGACCCTGCATCGGTGGTGTCATTAGATGGGAAAATGACCCTGCATCGGTGATATCATTACATGGGGAAAATGACCCTGCATCGGTGGTGTCATTAGATGGGAAAAATGACCCTGCATCGGTGATGTCATTAGATGGGAAAATGACCCTGCATCGGTGATGTCATTAGATAGGAAAAATGGCCCTGCATCGGTGGTGTCATTAGATGGGAAAAATGGCCCTGCATCGGTGGTGTCATTAGATGGGAAAAATGACCCTGCATCGGTGATGTCATTAGATGGGAAAAATGGCCCTGCATCGGTGATGTCATTAGATGGGAAAAATGACCCTGCATCGGTGATGTCATTAGATGGGAAAAATGACCCTGCATCGGTGGTGTCATTAGATGGGAAAAATGACCCTGCATCGGTGGTGTCATTGGATGGGAAAAATGACCCTGCATCGGTGATGTCATTAGATGGGAAAAATGACCCTGCATCGGTGGTGTCACTGGATGGAAAAAATGACCCTGCATCGGTGGTGTCATTAGATGGGAAAATGACCCTGCATCGGTGGTGTCACTAGATAGGAAAAATGACCCTGCATCGGTGGTGTCATTAGATAGGAAAAATGACCCTGCATCGGTGATGTCATTAGATGGGAAAAATGACCCTGCATCGGTGGTGTCATTGGATGGGAAAAATGACCCTGCATCGGTGATGTCATTAGATGGGAAAAATGACCCTGCATCGGTGGTGTCATTGGATAGGAAAAATGACCCTGCATCGGTGGTGTCATTAGATAGGAAAAATGACCCTGCATCGGTGGTGTCACTGGATGGGAAAAATGACCCTGCATCGGTGGTGTCACTGGATGGGAAAAATGACCCTGCATCGGTGGTGTCACTGGATGGGAAAAATGACCCTGCATCGGTGATGTCATTAGATAGGAAAAATGACCCTGCATCGGTGGTGTCACTGGATGGGAAAAATGACCCTGCATCGGTGGTGTCATTGGATGGGAAAAATGACCCTGCATCGGTGGTGTCACTGGATGGGAAAAATGACCCTGCATCGGTGGTGTCATTAGATGGGAAAAATGACCCTGCATCGGTGATGTCATTGGATGGGAAAAATGACCCTGCATCGGTGATGTCATTGGATGGGAAAAATGACCCTGCATCGGTGATGTCATTAGATAGGAAAAATGACCCTGCATCGGTGATGTCATTAGATAGGAAAAATGACCCTGCATCGGTGATGTCATTAGATAGGAAAAATGACCCTGCATCGGTGGTGTCATTAGATGGAAAAATGGCCCTGCATCGGTGATGTCATTGGATAGGAAAAATGACCCTGCATCGGTGATGTCATTGGATAGGAAAAATGACCCTGCATCGGTGGTGTCATTAGATGGGAAAAATGACCCTGCATCGGTGATGTCATTGGATGGGAAAAATGACCCTGCATCGGTGGTGTCATTAGATGGGAAAAATGACCCTGCATCGGTGGTGTCATTGGATGGGAAAAATGACCCTGCATCGGTGGTGTCGTTGGATGGGAAAAATGACCCTGCATCGGTGATGTCATTGGATAGGAAAAATGACCCTGCATCGGTGGTGTCATTGGATGGTAAAAATGACCCTGCATCGGTGATGTCATTGGATAGGAAAAATGACCCTGCATCGGTGGTGTCATTAGATGGGAAAAATGACCCTGCATCGGTGGTGTCATTGGATAGGAAAAATGACCCTGCATCGGTGATGTCATTAGATGGGAAAAATGACCCTGCATCGGTGATGTCATTAGATGGGAAAAATGACCCTGCATCGGTGGTGTCACTGGATGGGAAAAATGACCCTGCATCGGTGGTGTCATTAGATGGGAAAAATGACCCTGCATCAGTGGTGTCATTGGATGGGAAAAATGACCCTGCATCGGTGATGTCATTAGATGGGAAAAATGACCCTGCATCGGTGGTGTCATTGGATAGGAAAAATGACCCTGCATCGGTGATGTCATTAGATGGGAAAAATGACCCTGCATCGGTGGTGTCATTGGATAGGAAAAATGACCCTGCATCGGTGGTGTCACTGGATGGGAAAAATGACCCTGCATCGGTGGTGTCATTGGATGGGAAAAATGACCCTGCATCGGTGGTGTCATTGGATAGGAAAAATGACCCTGCATCGGTGGTGTCATTAGATGGGAAAAATGACCCTGCATCGGTGGTGTCATTGGATGGGAAAAATGACCCTGCATCGGTGGTGTCACTGGATGGGAAAAATGACCCTGCATCGGTGGTGTCATTAGATGGGAAAATGACCCTGCATCGGTGATATCATTACATGGGGAAAATGACCCTGCATCGGTGGTGTCACTGGATGGGAAAAATGACCCTGCATCGGTGGTGTCATTAGATGGGAAAATGACCCTGCATCGGTGATATCATTACATGGGGAAAATGACCCTGCATCGGTGATGTCATTAGATGGGAAAATGACCCTGCATCGGTGATGTCATTAGATAGGAAAAATGGCCCTGCATCGGTGGTGTCATTAGATGGGAAAAATGACCCTGCATCGGTGATGTCATTAGATGGGAAAAATGACCCTGCATCGGTGATGTCATTAGATGGGAAAAATGACCCTGCATCGGTGATGTCATTAGATGGGAAAAATGACCCTGCATCGGTGATGTCATTAGATGGGAAAAATAACCCTGCATCGGTGATGTCATTGGATAGGAAAAATGACCCTGCATCGGTGGTGTCATTGGATAGGAAAAATGACCCTGCATCGGTGGTGTCACTGGATGGGAAAAATGACCCTGCATCGGTGGTGTCATTAGATGGGAAAATGACCCTGCATCGGTGATATCATTACATGGGAAAAATGACCCTGCATCGGTGATGTCATTAGATGGGAAAAATGACCCTGCATCGGTGATGTCATTGGATAGGAAAAATGACCCTGCATCGGTGGTGTCACTGGATGGGAAAAATGACCCTGCATCGGTGGTGTCAATGGATGGGAAAAATGACCCTGCATCGGTGGTGTCATTAGATGGGAAAAATGACCCTGCATCGGTGGTGTCACTGGATGGGAAAAATGACCCTGCATCGGTGGTGTCACTGGATGGGAAAAATGACCCTGCATCGGTGGTGTCATTAGATGGGAAAATGACCCTGCATCGGTGATGTCATTAGATGGGAAAAATGACCCTGCATCGGTGGTGTCATTAGATGGGAAAATGACCCTGCATCGGTGATATCATTACATGGGGAAAATGACCCTGCATCGGTGATGTCATTAGATGGGAAAATGACCCTGCATCGGTGATATCATTACATGGGGAAAATGACCCTGCATCGGTGATGTCATTAGATGGGAAAAATGACCCTGCATCGGTGATGTCATTAGATAGGAAAAATGGCCCTGCATCGGTGGTGTCATTAGATGGGAAAAATGACCCTGCATCGGTGATGTCATTAGATGGGAAAAATGGCCCTGCATCGGTGATGTCATTAGATGGGAAAAATGACCCTGCATCGGTGATGTCATTAGATGGGAAAAATGACCCTGCATCGGTGGTGTCATTAGATGGGAAAAATGACCCTGCATCGGTGATGTCATTAGATGGGAAAAATGACCCTGCATCGGTGATGTCATTAGATGGGAAAAATAACCCTGCATCGGTGATGTCATTGGATAGGAAAAATGACCCTGCATCAGTGGTGTCATTGGATAGGAAAAATGACCCTGCATCGGTGGTGTCATTGGATAGGAAAAATGACCCTGCATCGGTGGTGTCACTGGATGGGAAAAATGACCCTGCATCGGTGGTGTCATTAGATGGGAAAATGACCCTGCATCGGTGGTGTCACTGGATGGGAAAAATGACCCTGCATCGGTGGTGTCACTGGATGGGAAAAATGACCCTGCATCGGTGGTGTCATTAGATGGGAAAATGACCCTGCATCGGTGGTATCATTAGATAGGAAAAATGACCCTGCATCGGTGGTGTCACTGGATGGAAAAAATGACCCTGCATCGGTGGTGTCATTAGATGGGAAAATGACCCTGCATCGGTGGTGTCATTAGATGGGAAAATGACCCTGCATCGGTGGTGTCATTAGATAGGAAAAATGACCCTGCATCGGTGATGTCATTAGATGGGAAAAATGACCCTGCATCGGTGATGTCATTAGATGGGAAAAATGACCCTGCATCGGTGGTGTCATTGGATAGGAAAAATGACCCTGCATCGGTGGTGTCATTAGATAGGAAAAATGACCCTGCATCGGTGGTGTCACTGGATGGAAAAAATGACCCTGCATCGGTGGTGTCACTGGATGGGAAAAATGACCCTGCATCGGTGGTGTCACTGGATGGGAAAAATGACCCTGCATCGGTGATGTCATTAGATAGGAAAAATGACCCTGCATCGGTGGTGTCACTGGATGGGAAAAATGACCCTGCATCGGTGGTGTCATTGGATGGGAAAAATGACCCTGCATCGGTGGTGTCACTGGATGGGAAAAATGACCCTGCATCGGTGGTGTCATTAGATGGGAAAAATGACCCTGCATCGGTGATGTCATTGGATGGGAAAAATGACCCTGCATCGGTGATGTCATTGGATGGGAAAAATGACCCTGCATCGGTGATGTCATTAGATAGGAAAAATGACCCTGCATCGGTGATGTCATTAGATAGGAAAAATGACCCTGCATCGGTGATGTCATTAGATGGGAAAAATGACCCTGCATCGGTGATGTCATTGGATAGGAAAAATGACCCTGCATCGGTGATGTCATTGGATAGGAAAAATGACCCTGCATCGGTGGTGTCATTAGATGGGAAAAATGACCCTGCATCGGTGATGTCATTGGATGGGAAAAATGACCCTGCATCGGTGGTGTCATTAGATGGGAAAAATGACCCTGCATCGGTGATGTCATTGGATAGGAAAAATGACCCTGCATCGGTGGTGTCATTAGATGGGAAAAATGACCCTGCATCGGTGGTGTCATTGGATAGGAAAAATGACCCTGCATCGGTGGTGTCATTAGATGGGAAAAATGGCCCTGCATCGGTGGTGTCATTAGATGGGAAAAATGACCCTGCATCGGTGATGTCATTAGATGGGAAAAATGACCCTGCATCGGTGGTGTCATTGGATGGGAAAAATGACCCTGCATCGGTGATGTCATTAGATGGGAAAAATGACTCTGCATCGGTGGTGTCACTGGATGGGAAAAATGACCCTGCATCGGTGGTGTCATTGGATAGGAAAAATGACCCTGCATCGGTGGTGTCATTAGATGGGAAAAATGACCCTGCATCGGTGGTGTCATTAGATAGGAAAAATGACCCTGCATCGGTGGTGTCATTAGATAGGAAAAATGACCCTGCATCGGTGGTGTCACTGGATGGAAAAAATGACCCTGCATCGGTGGTGTCATTAGATGGGAAAATGACCCTGCATCGGTGGTGTCATTAGATGGGAAAATGACCCTGCATCGGTGGTGTCATTAGATAGGAAAAATGACCCTGCATCGGTGATGTCATTAGATGGGAAAAATGACCCTGCATCGGTGGTGTCATTGGATGGGAAAAATGACCCTGCATCGGTGGTGTCATTGGATGGGAAAAATGACCCTGCATCGGTGGTGTCATTGGATAGGAAAAATGACCCTGCATCGGTGGTGTCATTAGATAGGAAAAATGACCCTGCATCGGTGGTGTCACTGGATGGAAAAAATGACCCTGCATCGGTGGTGTCACTGGATGGGAAAAATGACCCTGCATCGGTGGTGTCACTGGATGGGAAAAATGACCCTGCATCGGTGATGTCATTAGATAGAAAAAATGACCCTGCATCGGTGGTGTCACTGGATGGGAAAAATGACCCTGCATCGGTGGTGTCATTGGATGGGAAAAATGACCCTGCATCGGTGGTGTCACTGGATGGGAAAAATGACCCTGCATCGGTGGTGTCATTAGATGGGAAAAATGACCCTGCATCGGTGATGTCATTGGATGGGAAAAATGACCCTGCATCGGTGATGTCATTGGATGGGAAAAATGACCCTGCATCGGTGATGTCATTAGATAGGAAAAATGACCCTGCATCGGTGATGTCATTAGATAGGAAAAATGACCCTGCATCGGTGGTGTCATTGGATGGGAAAAATGACCCTGCATCGGTGATGTCATTAGATAGGAAAAATGACCCTGCATCGGTGATGTCATTAGATAGGAAAAATGACCCTGCATCGGTGGTGTCATTAGATGGAAAAATGGCCCTGCATCGGTGATGTCATTGGATAGGAAAAATGACCCTGCATCGGTGATGTCATTGGATAGGAAAAATGACCCTGCATCGGTGATGTCATTAGATGGGAAAAATGACCCTGCATCGGTGGTGTCATTGGATGGGAAAAATGACCCTGCATCGGTGGTGTCATTAGATGGGAAAAATGACCCTGCATCGGTGGTGTCATTGGATGGGAAAAATGACCCTGCATCGGTGATGTCATTGGATAGGAAAAATGACCCTGCATCGGTGGTGTCATTAGATGGGAAAAATGACCCTGCATCGGTGGTGTCATTGGATAGGAAAAATGACCCTGCATCGGTGATGTCATTAGATGGGAAAAATGACCCTGCATCGGTGATGTCATTAGATGGGAAAAATGACCCTGCATCGGTGGTGTCACTGGATGGGAAAAATGACCCTGCATCGGTGGTGTCATTAGATGGGAAAAATGACCCTGCATCGATGGTGTCACTGGATGGGAAAAATGACCCTGCATCGGTGATGTCATTAGATGGGAAAAATGACCCTGCATCGGTGATGTCATTGGATAGGAAAAATGACCCTGCATCGGTGATGTCATTAGATGGGAAAAATGACCCTGCATCGGTGGTGTCATTGGATAGGAAAAATGACCCTGCATCGGTGGTGTCATTAGATGGGAAAAATGACCCTGCATCGGTGGTGTCATTGGATAGGAAAAATGACCCTGCATCGGTGGTGTCACTGGATGGGAAAAATGACCCTGCATCAGTGGTGTCATTGGATAGGAAAAATGACCCTGCATCGGTGGTGTCACTGGATGGGAAAAATGACCCTGCATCGGTGGTGTCATTGGATAGGAAAAATGACCCTGCATCGGTGGTGTCATTAGATGGGAAAAATGACCCTGCATCGGTGGTGTCATTGGATGGGAAAAATGACCCTGCATCGGTGGTGTCATTAGATGGGAAAAATGACCCTGCATCGGTGGTGTCACTGGATGGGAAAAATGACCCTGCATCGGTGGTGTCATTAGATGGGAAAATGACCCTGCATCGGTGATATCATTACATGGGGAAAATGACCCTGCATCGGTGGTGTCACTGGATGGGAAAAATGACCCTGCATCGGTGGTGTCATTAGATGGGAAAATGACCCTGCATCGGTGATATCATTACATGGGGAAAATGACCCTGCATCGGTGATGTCATTAGATGGGAAAATGACCCTGCATCGGTGATGTCATTAGATAGGAAAAATGGCCCTGCATCGGTGGTGTCATTAGATGGGAAAAATGACCCTGCATCGGTGATGTCATTAGATGGGAAAAATGACCCTGCATCGGTGATGTCATTAGATGGGAAAAATGACCCTGCATCGGTGGTGTCATTAGATGGGAAAAATGACCCTGCATCGGTGATGTCATTAGATGGGAAAAATGACCCTGCATCGGTGATGTCATTAGATGGGAAAAATGACCCTGCATCGGTGGTGTCATTGGATAGGAAAAATGACCCTGCATCGGTGGTGTCATTGGATAGGAAAAATGACCCTGCATCGGTGGTGTCATTAGATGGGAAAAATGACCCTGCATCGGTGATGTCATTAGATGGGAAAAATGACCCTGCATCGGTGGTGTCATTAGATGGGAAAAATGACCCTGCATCGGTGATGTCATTAGATGGGAAAAATGACCCTGCATCGGTGATGTCATTAGATGGGAAAAATGACCCTGCATCGGTGGTGTCATTGGATAGGAAAAATGACCCTGCATCGGTGGTGTCATTGGATAGGAAAAATGACCCTGCATCGGTGGTGTCACTGGATGGGAAAAATGACCCTGCATCGGTGGTGTCATTAGATGGGAAAATGACCCTGCATCGGTGATATCATTACATGGGAAAAATGACCCTGCATCGGTGGTGTCATTAGATGGGAAAAATGACCCTGCATCGGTGATGTCATTAGATAGGAAAAATGACCCTGCATCGGTGGTGTCATTGGATGGGAAAAATGACCCTGCATCGGTGATGTCACTGGATGGGAAAAATGACCCTGCATCGGTGGTGTCATTAGATGGGAAAAATGACCCTGCATCGGTGATGTCATTAGATAGGAAAAATGACCCTGCATCGGTGGTGTCATTGGATGGGAAAAATGACCCTGCATCGGTGGTGTCATTGGATGGGAAAAATGACCCTGCATCGGTGGTGTCATTGGATGGGAAAAATGACCCTGCATCGGTGATGTCATTAGATAGGAAAAATGACCCTGCATCGGTGGTGTCATTGGATGGGAAAAATGACCCTGCATCGGTGGTGTCATTGGATGGGAAAAATGACCCTGCATCGGTGGTGTCATTAGATGGGAAAAATGACCCTGCATCGGTGATGTCATTAGATAGGAAAAATGACCCTGCATCGGTGGTGTCATTGGATGGGAAAAATGACCCTGCATCGGTGGTGTCATTGGATGGGAAAAATGACCCTGCATCGGTGGTGTCATTGGATGGGAAAAATGACCCTGCATCGGTGATGTCATTAGATAGGAAAAATGACCCTGCATCGGTGGTGTCATTGGATGGGAAAAATGACCCTGCATCGGTGATGTCACTGGATGGGAAAAATGACCCTGCATCGGTGGTGTCATTGGATAGGAAAAATGACCCTGCATCGGTGGTGTCATTAGATGGGAAAAATGACCCTGCATCGGTGATGTCACTGGATGGGAAAAATGACCCTGCATCGGTGGTGTCATTGGATAGGAAAAATGACCCTGCATCGGTGGTGTCATTGGATAGGAAAAATGGCCCTGCATCGGTGATGTCATTGGATGGGAAAAATGACCCTGCATCGGTGGTGTCATTGGATAGGAAAAATGGCCCTGCATCGGTGGTGTCATTAGATGGGAAAAATGACCCTGCATCGGTGGTGTCATTAGATGGGAAAAATGACCCTGCATCGGTGGTGTCACTGGATGGGAAAAATGACCCTGCATCGGTGGTGTCATTAGATGGGAAAAATGACCCTGCATCGGTGGTGTCATTGGATAGGAAAAATGACCCTGCATCGGTGGTGTCATTAGATGGGAAAAATGACCCTGCATCGGTGGTGTCATTGGATAGGAAAAATGACCCTGCATCGGTGATGTCATTGGATGGGAAAAATGACCCTGCATCGGTGATGTCATTAGATGGGAAAAATGACCCTGCATCGGTGGTGTCACTGGATGGGAAAAATGACCCTGCATCGGTGGTGTCAATGGATGGGAAAAATGACCCTGCATCGGTGGTGTCATTAGATGGGAAAAATGACCCTGCATCGGTGGTGTCACTGGATGGGAAAAATGACCCTGCATCGGTGGTGTCACTGGATGGGAAAAATGACCCTGCATCGGTGGTGTCATTAGATGGGAAAATGACCCTGCATCGGTGATGTCATTAGATGGGAAAAATGACCCTGCATCGGTGGTGTCATTAGATGGGAAAATGACCCTGCATCGGTGATATCATTACATGGGGAAAATGACCCTGCATCGGTGATGTCATTAGATGGGAAAATGACCCTGCATCGGTGATGTCATTAGATAGGAAAAATGGCCCTGCATCGGTGGTGTCATTAGATGGGAAAAATGGCCCTGCATCGGTGGTGTCATTAGATGGGAAAAATGACCCTGCATCGGTGATGTCATTAGATGGGAAAAATGGCCCTGCATCGGTGATGTCATTAGATGGGAAAAATGACCCTGCATCGGTGATGTCATTAGATGGGAAAAATGACCCTGCATCGGTGGTGTCATTGGATGGGAAAAATGACCCTGCATCGGTGATGTCATTAGATAGGAAAAATGACCCTGCATCGGTGGTGTCACTGGATGGGAAAAATGACCCTGCATCGGTGATGTCATTAGATGGGAAAAATGACCCTGCATCGGTGGTGTCATTGGATAGGAAAAATGACCCTGCATCGGTGGTGTCATTGGATAGGAAAAATGACCCTGCATCGGTGGAGTCATTAGATGGGAAAAATGACCCTGCATCGGTGGTGTCACTGGATGGGAAAAATGACCCTGCATCGGTGATGTCATTAGATAGGAAAAATGACCCTGCATCGGTGGTGTCACTGGTTGGGAAAAATGACCCTGCATCGGTGGTGTCATTAGATAGGAAAAATGACCCTGCATCGGTGATGTCATTGGATGGGAAAAATGACCCTGCATCGGTGATGTCATTAGATGGGAAAAATGACCCTGCATCGGTGGTGTCATTAAATGGGAAAAATGACCCTGCATCGGTGATGTCATTGGATGGGAAAAATGACCCTGCATCGGTGGTGTCATTGGATAGGAAAAATGACCCTGCATCGGTGGTGTCATTGGATAGGAAAAATGACCCTGCATCGGTGGTGTCATTAGATGGGAAAAATGACCCTGCATCGGTGATGTCATTAGATAGGAAAAATGACCCTGCATCGGTGATGTCATTGGATAGGAAAAATGACCCTGCATCGGTGATGTCATTGGATGGGAAAAATGACCCTGCATCGGTGATGTCATTGGATAGGAAAAATGACCCTGCATCGGTGGTGTCATTGGATAGGAAAAATGACCCTGCATCGGTGGTGTCATTAGATGGGAAAAATGACCCTGCATCGGTGGTGTCACTGGATGGGAAAAATGGCCCTGCATCGGTGATGTCACTGGATGGGAAAAATGACCCTGCATCGGTGGTGTCATTAGATGGGAAAATGACCCTGCATCGGTGGTGTCATTAAATGGGAAAAATGACCCTGCATCGGTGATGTCATTAGATGGGAAAAATGACCCTGCATCGGTGGTGTCATTAGATGGGAAAATGACCCTGCATCGGTGATGTCATTAGATGGGAAAAATGACCCTGCATCGGTGGTGTCATTAGATGGGAAAATGACCCTGCATCGGTGATATCATTACATGGGGAAAATGACCCTGCATCGGTGGTGTCATTAGATGGGAAAAATGACCCTGCATCGGTGATGTCATTAGATGGGAAAATGACCCTGCATCGGTGATGTCATTAGATAGGAAAAATGGCCCTGCATCGGTGGTGTCATTAGATGGGAAAAATGGCCCTGCATCGGTGATGTCATTAGATGGGAAAAATGACCCTGCATCGGTGGTGTCATTGGATGGGAAAAATGACCCTGCATCGGTGATGTCATTAGATGGGAAAAATGACCCTGCATCGGTGGTGTCATTGGATAGGAAAAATGACCCTGCATCGGTGGTGTCATTAGATGGGAAAAATGACCCTGCATCGGTGGTGTCATTAGATGGGAAAAATGACCCTGCATCGGTGGTGTCATTAGATAGGAAAAATGACCCTGCATCGGTGGTGTCACTGGATGGAAAAAATGACCCTGCATCGGTGGTGTCATTAGATGGGAAAATGACCCTGCATCGGTGGTGTCATTAGATGGGAAAATGACCCTGCATCGGTGGTGTCATTAGATGGGAAAATGACCCTGCATCGGTGGTGTCATTAGATGGGAAAATGACCCTGCATCGGTGGTGTCATTAGATGGGAAAATGACCCTGCATCGGTGGTGTCATTAGATAGGAAAAATGACCCTGCATCGGTGGTGTCATTAGATAGGAAAAATGACCCTGCATCGGTGATGTCATTAGATGGGAAAAATGACCCTGCATCGGTGGTGTCATTGGATGGGAAAAATGACCCTGCATCGGTGATGTCATTAGATGGGAAAAATGACCCTGCATCGGTGGTGTCATTGGATAGGAAAAATGACCCTGCATCGGTGGTGTCATTAGATAGGAAAAATGACCCTGCATCGGTGGTGTCACTGGATGGGAAAAATGACCCTGCATCGGTGGTGTCACTGGATGGGAAAAATGACCCTGCATCGGTGGTGTCACTGGATGGGAAAAATGACCCTGCATCGGTGGTGTCACTGGATGGGAAAAATGACCCTGCATCGGTGGTGTCACTGGATGGGAAAAATGACCCTGCATCGGTGATGTCATTAGATAGGAAAAATGACCCTGCATCGGTGGTGTCATTAGATGGGAAAAATGACCCTGCATCGATGGTGTCACTGGATGGGAAAAATGACCCTGCATCGGTGGTGTCATTAGATGGGAAAAATGACCCTGCATCGGTGGTGTCATTAGATGGGAAAAATGACCCTGCATCGATGGTGTCACTGGATGGGAAAAATGACCCTGCATCGGTGATGTCATTGGATAGGAAAAATGACCCTGCATCGGTGATGTCATTAGATGGGAAAAATGACCCTGCATCGGTGGTGTCATTGGATAGGAAAAATGACCCTGCATCGGTGGTGTCACTGGATGGGAAAATTGACCCTGCATCGGTGATGTCATTAGATGGGAAAAATGACCCTGCATCGGTGATGTCATTGGATAGGAAAAATGACCCTGCATCGGTGATGTCATTAGATGGGAAAAATGACCCTGCATCGGTGGTGTCATTGGATAGGAAAAATGACCCTGCATCGGTGGTGTCACTGGATGGGAAAAATGACCCTGCATCAGTGGTGTCATTGGATAGGAAAAATGACCCTGCATCGGTGGTGTCACTGGATGGGAAAAATGACCCTGCATCGGTGGTGTCATTGGATGGGAAAAATGACCCTGCATCGGTGGTGTCATTGGATAGGAAAAATGACCCTGCATCGGTGGTGTCATTAGATGGGAAAAATGACCCTGCATCGGTGGTGTCATTGGATGGGAAAAATGACCCTGCATCGGTGGTGTCACTGGATGGGAAAAATGACCCTGCATCGGTGGTGTCACTGGATGGGAAAAATGACCCTGCATCGGTGGTGTCATTAGATGGGAAAATGACCCTGCATCGGTGATATCATTACATGGGGAAAATGACCCTGCATCGGTGATGTCATTAGATGGGAAAAATGACCCTGCATCGGTGGTGTCATTAGATGGGAAAAATGACCCTGCATCGGTGGTGTCACTGGATGGGAAAAATGACCCTGCATCGGTGGTGTCACTGGATGGGAAAAATGACCCTGCATCGGTGGTGTCATTAGATGGGAAAATGACCCTGCATCGGTGATATCATTACATGGGGAAAATGACCCTGCATCGGTGATGTCATTAGATGGGAAAATGACCCTGCATCGGTGGTGTCACTGGATGGGAAAAATGACCCTGCATCGGTGGTGTTATTAGATGGGAAAATGACCCTGCATCGGTGATATCATTACATGGGGAAAATGACCCTGCATCGGTGATGTCATTAGATGGGAAAATGACCCTGCATCGGTGATGTCATTAGATAGGAAAAATGGCCCTGCATCGGTGGTGTCATTAGATGGGAAAAATGACCCTGCATCGGTGATGTCATTAGATGGGAAAAATGACCCTGCATCGGTGATGTCATTAGATGGGAAAAATGACCCTGCATCGGTGATGTCATTAGATGGGAAAAATGACCCTGCATCGGTGATGTCATTAGATGGGAAAAATAACCCTGCATCGGTGATGTCATTGGATAGGAAAAATGACCCTGCATCGGTGGTGTCATTGGATAGGAAAAATGACCCTGCATCGGTGGTGTCACTGGATGGGAAAAATGACCCTGCATCGGTGGTGTCATTAGATGGGAAAATGACCCTGCATCGGTGATATCATTACATGGGAAAAATGACCCTGCATCGGTGATGTCATTAGATGGGAAAAATGACCCTGCATCGGTGATGTCATTGGATAGGAAAAATGACCCTGCATCGGTGGTGTCACTGGATGGGAAAAATGACCCTGCATCAGTGGTGTCATTGGATGGGAAAAATGACCCTGCATCGGTGGTGTCACTGGATGGGAAAAATGACCCTGCATCGGTGGTGTCAATGGATGGGAAAAATGACCCTGCATCGGTGGTGTCATTAGATGGGAAAAATGACCCTGCATCGGTGGTGTCACTGGATGGGAAAAATGACCCTGCATCGGTGGTGTCACTGGATGGGAAAAATGACCCTGCATCGGTGGTGTCATTAGATGGGAAAATGACCCTGCATCGGTGATGTCATTAGATGGGAAAAATGACCCTGCATCGGTGGTGTCATTAGATGGGAAAATGACCCTGCATCGGTGATATCATTACATGGGGAAAATGACCCTGCATCGGTGATGTCATTAGATGGGAAAATGACCCTGCATCGGTGATATCATTACATGGGGAAAATGACCCTGCATCGGTGATGTCATTAGATGGGAAAAATGACCCTGCATCGGTGATGTCATTAGATGGGAAAAATGACCCTGCATCGGTGATGTCATTAGATAGGAAAAATGGCCCTGCATCGGTGGTGTCATTAGATGGGAAAAATGACCCTGCATCGGTGGTGTCATTAGATGGGAAAAATGACCCTGCATCGGTGATGTCATTAGATGGGAAAAATGGCCCTGCATCGGTGATGTCATTAGATGGGAAAAATGACCCTGCATCGGTGATGTCATTAGATGGGAAAAATGACCCTGCATCGGTGGTGTCATTGGATGGGAAAAATGACCCTGCATCGGTGATGTCATTAGATGGGAAAAATGACCCTGCATCGGTGGTGTCACTGGATGGGAAAAATGACCCTGCATCGGTGGTGTCATTGGATAGGAAAAATGACCCTGCATCGGTGGTGTCATTAGATGGGAAAAATGACCCTGCATCGGTGGTGTCATTAGATGGGAAAAATGACCCTGCATCGGTGGTGTCATTAGATAGGAAAAATGACCCTGCATCGGTGGTGTCATTAGATAGGAAAAATGACCCTGCATCGGTGGTGTCACTGGATGGAAAAAATGACCCTGCATCGGTGGTGTCATTAGATGGGAAAATGACCCTGCATCGGTGGTGTCATTAGATGGGAAAATGACCCTGCATCGGTGGTGTCATTAGATAGGAAAAATGACCCTGCATCGGTGGTGTCATTAGATAGGAAAAATGACCCTGCATCGGTGGTGTCATTGGATGGGAAAAATGACCCTGCATCGGTGATGTCATTAGATGGGAAAAATGACCCTGCATCGGTGGTGTCATTGGATAGGAAAAATGACCCTGCATCGGTGGTGTCATTAGATAGGAAAAATGACCCTGCATCGGTGGTGTCACTGGATGGAAAAAATGACCCTGCATCGGTGGTGTCACTGGATGGGAAAAATGACCCTGCATCGGTGGTGTCACTGGATGGGAAAAATGACCCTGCATCGGTGATGTCATTAGATAGGAAAAATGACCCTGCATCGGTGGTGTCACTGGATGGGAAAAATGACCCTGCATCGGTGGTGTCATTGGATGGGAAAAATGACCCTGCATCGGTGGTGTCACTGGATGGGAAAAATGACCCTGCATCGGTGGTGTCATTAGATGGGAAAAATGACCCTGCATCGGTGATGTCATTGGATGGGAAAAATGACCCTGCATCGGTGATGTCATTGGATGGGAAAAATGACCCTGCATCGGTGATGTCATTAGATAGGAAAAATGACCCTGCATCGGTGATGTCATTAGATAGGAAAAATGACCCTGCATCGGTGGTGTCATTAGATGGAAAAATGGCCCTGCATCGGTGATGTCATTGGATAGGAAAAATGACCCTGCATCGGTGATGTCATTGGATAGGAAAAATGACCCTGCATCGGTGGTGTCATTAGATGGGAAAAATGACCCTGCATCGGTGATGTCATTGGATGGGAAAAATGACCCTGCATCGGTGGTGTCATTAGATGGGAAAAATGACCCTGCATCGGTGGTGTCATTGGATGGGAAAAATGACCCTGCATCGGTGGTGTCGTTGGATGGGAAAAATGACCCTGCATCGGTGGTGTCATTAGATGGGAAAAATGACCCTGCATCGGTGGTGTCATTGGATGGGAAAAATGACCCTGCATCGGTGGTGTCATTAGATGGGAAAAATGACCCTGCATCGGTGATGTCATTGGATAGGAAAAATGACCCTGCATCGGTGGTGTCATTAGATGGGAAAAATGACCCTGCATCGGTGATGTCATTAGATGGGAAAAATGACCCTGCATCGGTGGTGTCACTGGATGGGAAAAATGACCCTGCATCGGTGGTGTCATTAGATGGGAAAAATGACCCTGCATCGGTGGTGTCACTGGTTGGGAAAAATGACCCTGCATCGGTGGTGTCATTAGATGGGAAAAATGACCCTGCATCGGTGGTGTCATTAGATGGGAAAAATGACCCTGCATCGGTGATGTCATTAGATAGGAAAAATGACCCTGCATCGGTGATGTCATTAGATAGGAAAAATGACCCTGCATCGGTGATGTCATTAGATAGGAAAAATGACCCTGCATCGGTGGTGTCACTGGATGGGAAAAATGACCCTGCATCGGTGGTGTCACTGGATGGGAAAAATGACCCTGCATCGGTGGTGTCACTGGATGGGAAAAATGACCCTGCATCGGTGGTGTCACTGGATGGGAAAAATGACCCTGCATCGGTGATGTCATTAGATAGGAAAAATGACCCTGCATCGGTGGTGTCATTAGATGGGAAAAATGACCCTGCATCGGTGGTGTCATTAGATGGGAAAAATGACCCTGCATCGGTGGTGTCATTAGATGGGAAAAATGACCCTGCATCGGTGGTGTCATTAGATGGGAAAAATGACCCTGCATCGGTGGTGTCACTGGATGGGAAAAATGACCCTGCATCGGTGATGTCATTAGATAGGAAAAATGACCCTGCATCGGTGGTGTCACTGGTTGGGAAAAATGACCCTGCATCGGTGGTGTCATTAGATAGGAAAAATGACCCTGCATCGGTGGTGTCACTGGATGGGAAAAATGACCCTGCATCGGTGGTGTCATTAGATAGGAAAAATGACCCTGCATCGGTGATGTCATTGGATGGGAAAAATGACCCTGCATCGGTGATGTCATTAAATGGGAAAAATGACCCTGCATCGGTGGTGTCATTAGATAGGAAAAATGACCCTGCATCGGTGGTGTCATTAAATGGGAAAAATGACCCTGCATCGGTGGTGTAATTAAATGGGAAAAATGACCCTGCATCGGTGGTGTCACTGGATGGGAAAAATGACCCTGCATCGGTGGTGTCATTGGATGGGAAAAATGACCCTGCATCGGTGATGTCATTAGATGGGAAAAATGACCCTGCATCGGTGGTGTCATTGGATGGGAAAAATGACCCTGCATCGGTGGTGTCATTGGATAGGAAAAATGACCCTGCATCGGTGATGTCATTAGATGGGAAAAATGACCCTGCATCGGTGATGTCATTAGATGGGAAAAATGACCCTGCATCGGTGGTGTCATTAGATGGGAAAAATGACCCTGCATCGGTGATGTCATTAGATGGGAAAAATGACCCTGCATCGGTGATGTCATTAGATGGGAAAAATGACCCTGCATCGGTGATATCATTAGATGGGAAAAATTACCCTGCATCGGTGATGTCATTAGATGGGAAAAATGACCCTGCATCGGTGGTGTCATTAGATGGGAAAAATGACCCTGCATCGGTGGTGTCATTGGATGGGAAAAATGACCCTGCATCGGTGGTGTCATTGGATAGGAAAAATGACCCTGCATCGGTGATGTCATTAGATGGGAAAAATGACCCTGCATCGGTGATGTCATTAGATGGGAAAAATGACCCTGCATCGGTGATGTCATTAGATGGGAAAAATGACCCTGCATCGGTGGTGTCATTAGATGGGAAAAATGACCCTGCATCGGTGGTGTCACTGGATGGGAAAAATGACCCTGCATCGGTGGTGTCATTAGATGGGAAAAATGACCCTGCATCGGTGGTGTCATTGGATAGGAAAAATGACCCTGCATCGGTGGTGTCAATGGATGGGAAAAATGACCCTGCATCGGTGGTGTCATTAGATGGGAAAAATGACCCTGCATCGGTGGTGTCACTGGATGGGAAAAATGACCCTGCATCGGTGGTGTCATTGGATAGGAAAAATGACCCTGCATCGTGGTGTCATTAAATGGGAAAAATGACCCTGCATCGGTGGTGTCATTAAATGGGAAAAATGACCCTGCATCGGTGGTGTCATTGGATAGGAAAAATGACCCTGCATCGGTGGTGTCATTGGATAGGAAAAATGACCCTGCATCGGTGGTGTCATTAAATGGGAAAAATGACCCTGCATCGGTGGTGTCATTGGATAGGAAAAATGACCCTGCATCGGTGGTGTCACTGGATGGGAAAAATGACCCTGCATCGTTGGTGTCACTGGTTGGGAAAAATGACCCTGCATCGGTGGTGTCATTAGATTGGAAAAATGACCCTGCATCGGTGGTGTCATTAGATGGGAAAAATGACCCTGCATCGGTGATGTCATTGGATAGGAAAAATGACCCTGCATCGGTGGTGTCAATGGATGGGAAAAATGACCCTGCATCGGTGGTGTCATTAGATGGGAAAAATGACCCTGCATCGGTGGTGTCACTGGATGGGAAAAATGACCCTGCATCGGTGATGTCATTGGATAGGAAAAATGACCCTGCATCGGTGGTGTCAATGGATGGGAAAAATGACCCTGCATCGGTGGTGTCATTAGATGGGAAAAATGACCCTGCATCGGTGGTGTCACTGGATGGGAAAAATGACCCTGCATCGGTGGTGTCATTGGATAGGAAAAATGACCCTGCATCGTGGTGTCATTAAATGGGAAAAATGACCCTGCATCGGTGGTGTCATTAAATGGGAAAAATGACCCTGCATCGGTGGTGTCATTGGATAGGAAAAATGACCCTGCATCGGTGGTGTCATTGGATAGGAAAAATGACCCTGCATCGGTGGTGTCATTGGATAGGAAAAATGACCCTGCATCGTGGTGTCATTAAATGGGAAAAATGACCCTGCATCGGTGGTGTCATTAAATGGGAAAAATGACCCTGCATCGGTGGTGTCATTGGATAGGAAAAATGACCCTGCATCGGTGGTGTCATTGGATAGGAAAAATGACCCTGCATCGGTGGTGTCATTAAATGGGAAAAATGACCCTGCATCGGTGGTGTCACTGGATGGGAAAAATGACCCTGCATCGGTGTTGTCACTGGTTGGGAAAAATGACCCTGCATCGGTGGTGTCATTAGATGGGAAAAATGACCCTGCATCGGTGGTGTCATTAGATGGGAAAAATGACCCTGCATCGGTGGTGTCATTAGATTGGAAAAATGACCCTGCATCGGTGGTGTCATTAGATGGGAAAAATGACCCTGCATCGGTGATGTCATTAGATAGGAAAAATGACCCTGCATCGGTGATGTCATTAGATAGGAAAAATGACCCTGCATCAGTGATGTCATTAGATAGGAAAAATGACCCTGCATCGGTGATGTCATTAGATAGGAAAAATGACCCTGCATCGGTGGTGTCACTGGATGGGAAAAATGACCCTGCATCGGTGGTGTCACTGGATGGGAAAAATGACCCTGCATCGGTGATGTCATTAGATAGGAAAAATGACCCTGCATCGGTGATGTCATTAGATAGGAAAAATGACCCTGCATCGGTGGTGTCACTGGATGGAAAAAATGACCCTGCATCGGTGGTGTCATTGGATAGGAAAAATGACCCTGCATCGGTGGTGTCATTAGATGGGAAAAATGACCCTGCATCGGTGGTGTCATTAGATGGGAAAAATGACCCTGCATCGGTGGTGTCACTGGATGGGAAAAATGACCCTGCATCGGTGGTGTCACTGGATGGGAAAAATGACCCTGCATCGGTGGTGTCATTAGATGGGAAAAATGACCCTGCATCGGTGGTGTCACTGGATGGGAAAAATGACCCTGCATCAGTGGTGTCACTGGATGGGAAAAATGACCCTGCATCGGTGGTGTCACTGGATGGGAAAAATGACCCTGCATCGGTGATGTCATTGGATAGGAAAAATGACCCTGCATCGGTGGTGTCAATGGATGGGAAAAATGACCCTGCATCGGTGGTGTCATTAGATGGGAAAAATGACCCTGCATCGGTGGTGTCACTGGATGGGAAAAATGACCCTGCATCGGTGGTGTCATTGGATAGGAAAAATGACCCTGCATCGGTGATGTCATTAAATGGGAAAAATGACCCTGCATCGGTGGTGTCATTGGATAGGAAAAATGACCCTGCATCGGTGGTGTCATTGGATAGGAAAAATGACCCTGCATCGTGGTGTCATTAAATGGGAAAAATGACCCTGCATCGGTGGTGTCATTAAATGGGAAAAATGACCCTGCATCGGTGGTGTCATTAAATGGGAAAAATGACCCTGCATCGGTGGTGTCATTGGATAGGAAAAATGACCCTGCATCGGTGGTGTCATTGGATAGGAAAAATGACCCTGCATCGGTGGTGTCATTGGATAGGAAAAATGACCCTGCATCGTGGTGTCATTAAATGGGAAAAATGACCCTGCATCGGTGGTGTCATTAAATGGGAAAAATGACCCTGCATCGGTGGTGTCATTGGATAGGAAAAATGACCCTGCATCGGTGGTGTCATTGGATAGGAAAAATGACCCTGCATCGGTGGTGTCATTAAATGGGAAAAATGACCCTGCATCGGTGGTGTCATTGGATAGGAAAAATGACCCTGCATCGGTGGTGTCACTGGATGGGAAAAATGACCCTGCATCGTTGGTGTCACTGGTTGGGAAAAATGACCCTGCATCGGTGGTGTCATTAGATTGGAAAAATGACCCTGCATCGGTGGTGTCATTAGATGGGAAAAATGACCCTGCATCGGTGGTGTCATTAAATGGGAAAAATGACCCTGCATCGGTGGTGTCATTGGATAGGAAAAATGACCCTGCATCGGTGGTGTCATTGGATAGGAAAAATGACCCTGCATCGGTGGTGTCATTAAATGGGAAAAATGACCCTGCATCGGTGGTGTCACTGGATGGGAAAAATGACCCTGCATCAGTGGTGTCACTGGTTGGGAAAAATGACCCTGCATCGGTGGTGTCATTAGATGGGAAAAATGACCCTGCATCGGTGGTGTCATTAGATGGGAAAAATGACCCTGCATCGGTGATGTCATTAGATAGGAAAAATGACCCTGCATCGGTGATGTCATTAGATAGGAAAAATGACCCTGCATCGGTGATGTCATTAGATAGGAAAAATGACCCTGCATCGGTGATGTCATTAGATAGGAAAAATGACCCTGCATCGGTGGTGTCACTGGATGGGAAAAATGACCCTGCATCGGTGGTGTCACTGGATGGGAAAAATGACCCTGCATCGGTGATGTCATTAGATAGGAAAAATGACCCTGCATCGGTGATGTCATTAGATAGGAAAAATGACCCTGCATCGGTGGTGTCACTGGATGGAAAAAATGACCCTGCATCGGTGGTGTCATTGGATAGGAAAAATGACCCTGCATCGGTGGTGTCATTAGATGGGAAAAATGACCCTGCATCGGTGGTGTCATTAGATGGGAAAAATGACCCTGCATCGGTGGTGTCACTGGATGGGAAAAATGACCCTGCATCGGTGGTGTCACTGGATGGGAAAAATGACCCTGCATCGGTGGTGTCATTAGATGGGAAAAATGACCCTGCATCGGTGATGTCATTAGATAGGAAAAATGACCCTGCATCGGTGGTGTCACTGGTTGGGAAAAATGACCCTGCATCGGTGGTGTCATTAGATAGGAAAAATGACCCTGCATCGGTGGTGTCACTGGATGGGAAAAATGACCCTGCATCGGTGGTGTCATTAGATAGGAAAAATGACCCTGCATCGGTGATGTCATTGGATGGGAAAAATGACCCTGCATCGGTGATGTCATTAGATGGGAAAAATGACCCTGCATCGGTGGTGTCATTAAATGGGAAAAATGACCCTGCATCGGTGGTGTCATTGGATAGGAAAAATGACCCTGCATCGGTGGTGTCATTGGATAGGAAAAATGACCCTGCATCGGTGGTGTCATTAGATGGGAAAAATGACCCTGCATCGGTGATGTCATTAGATAGGAAAAATGACCCTGCATCGGTGATGTCATTGGATAGGAAAAATGACCCTGCATCGGTGATGTCATTGGATGGGAAAAATGACCCTGCATCGGTGATGTCATTGGATAGGAAAAATGACCCTGCATCGGTGGTGTCATTGGATAGGAAAAATGACCCTGCATCGGTGGTGTCATTAGATGGGAAAAATTACCCTGCATCGGTGGTGTCATTGGATAGGAAAAATGGCCCTGCATCGGTGGTGTCACTGGATGGGAAAAATGACCCTGCATCGGTGGTGTCACTGGATGGAAAAAATGACCCTGCATCGGTGGTGTCACTGGTTGGGAAAAATGACCCTGCATCGGTGGTGTCATTGGATAGGAAAAATGACCCTGCATCGGTGGTGTCATTAGATGGGAAAAATGGCCCTGCATCGGTGATGTCATTGGATGAGAAAAATGGCCCTGCATCGGTGATGTCATTAGATGGGAAAAATGACCCTGCATCGGTGATGTGATTAGATTGGAAAAATGACCCTGCATCGGTGATGTCATTAGATAGGAAAAATGACCCTGCATCGGTGATGTCATTGGATGGGAAAAATGACCCTGCATCGGTGATGTCATTAGATGGGAAAAATGACCCTGCATCGGTGATGTCATTAGATAGGAAAAATGACCCTGCATCGGTGATGTCATTAGATAGGAAAAATGACCCTGCATCGGTGATGTCATTGGATGGGAAAAATGACCCTGCATCGGTGGTGTCATTAGATGGGAAAAATGACCCTGCATCGGTGGTGTCATTAGATGGGAAAAATGACCCTGCATCGGTGGTGTCATTGGAAAGGAAAAATGACCCTGCATCGGTGGTGTCATTAGATAGGAAAAATGACCCTGCATCGGTGATGTCATTGGATGGGAAAAATGACCCTGCATCGGTGGTGTCATTAGATGGGAAAAATGACCCTGCATCGGTGGTGTCATTGGAAAGGAAAAATGACCCTGCATCGGTGATGTCATTGGAAAGGAAAAATGACCCTGCATCGGTGATGTCATTGGATAAGAAAAATGACCCTGCATCGGTGGTGTCATTAGATGGGAAAAATGACCCTGCATCGGTGGTGTCATTGGAAAGGAAAAATGACCCTGCATCGGTGGTGTCATTGGAAAGGAAAAATGACCCTGCATCGGTGGTGTCATTAGATAGGAAAAATGACCCTGCATCGGTGATGTCATTGGATAAGAAAAATGACCCTGCATCGGTGGTGTCATTAGATAGGAAAAATGACCCTGCATCGGTGGTGTCATTAGATGGGAAAAATGACCCTGCATCGGTGGTGTCGCTGGATGGGAAAAATGACCCTGCATCGGTGGTGTCATTGGATAGGAAAAATGACCCTGCATCGTGGTGTCATTAAATGGGAAAAATGACCCTGCATCGGTGGTGTCATTAAATGGGAAAAATGACCCTGCATCGGTGGTGTCATTGGATAGGAAAAATGACCCTGCATCGGTGGTGTCATTAAATGGGAAAAATGACCCTGCATCGGTGGTGTCACTGGATGGGAAAAATGACCCTGCATCGGTGGTGTCACTGGTTGGGAAAAATGACCCTGCATCGGTGGTGTCATTAGATGGGAAAAATGACCCTGCATCGGTGGTGTCATTAAATGGGAAAAATGACCCTGCATCGGTGGTGTCATTAGATGGGAAAAATGACCCTGCATCGGTGGTGTCATTAAATGGGAAAAATGACCCTGCATCGGTGGTGTCATTGGATAGGAAAAATGACCCTGCATCGGTGGTGTCATTGGATAGGAAAAATGACCCTGCATCGGTGGTGTCATTGGATAGGAAAAATGACCCTGCATCGGTGGTGTCATTAGATGGGAAAAATGACCCTGCATCGGTGGTGTCATTAGATAGGAAAAATGACCCTGCATCGGTGATGTCATTAGATAGGAAAAATGGCCCTGCATCGGTGATGTCATTAGATGGGAAAAATGACCCTGCATCGGTGGTGTCATTAGATAGGAAAAATGACCCTGCATCGGTGATGTCATTAGATAGGAAAAATGACCCTGCATCGGTGGTGTCATTGGATAGGAAAAATGGCCCTGCATCGGTGGTGTCATTGGATAGGAAAAATGACCCTGCATCGGTGGTGTCATTAGATGGGAAAAATGACCCTGCATCGGTGGTGTCATTGGATGGGAAAAATGACCCTGCATCGGTGATGTCATTAGATGGGAAAAATGACCCTGCATCGGTGGTGTCATTAGATAGGAAAAATGACCCTGCATCGGTGGTGTCACTGGATGGAAAAAATGACCCTGCATCGGTGGTGTCATTAGATGGGAAAATGACCCTGCATCGGTGGTGTCATTAGATGGGAAAATGACCCTGCATCGGTGGTTTCATTAGATGGGAAAAATGACCCTGCATCGGTGGTGTCACTGGATGGAAAAAATGACCCTGCATCGGTGGTGTCATTAGATGGGAAAATGACCCTGCATCGGTGGTGTCATTAGATAGGAAAAATGACCCTGCATCGGTGATGTCATTGGATGGGAAAAATGAAACTGCATCGGTGGTGTCATTAGATGGGAAAAATGACCCTGCATCGGTGGTGTCATTAGATGGAAAAAATGACCCTGCATCGGTGGTGTCACTGGATGGGAAAAATGACCCTGCATCGGTGATGTCATTAGATAGGAAAAATGACCCTGCATCGGTGGTGTCACTGGATGGGAAAAATGACCCTGCATCGGTGGTGTCATTGGATGGGAAAAATGACCCTGCATCGGTGGTGTCACTGGATGGGAAAAATTACCCTGCATCAGTGGTGTCATTAGATAGGAAAAATGACCCTGCATCGGTGGTGTCATTAGATGGAAAAATGGCCCTGCATCGGTGATGTCATTGGATAGGAAAAATGACCCTGCATCGGTGATGTCATTGGATGGGAAAAATGACCCTGCATCGGTGGTGTCATTAGATGGGAAAAATGACCCTGCATCGGTGGTGTCATTAGATGGGAAAAATGACCCTCCATCGGTGGTGTCATTGGATGGGAAAAATGACCCTGCATCGGTGGTGTCATTAGATGGGAAAAATGACCCTGCATCGGTGATGTCATTGGATGGGAAAAATGACCCTGCATCGGTGGTGTCGTTGGATGGGAAAAATGACCCTGCATCGGTGGTGTCATTAGATGGGAAAAATGACCCTGCATCGGTGGTGTCATTAGATGGGAAAAATGACCCTGCATCGGTGGTGTCATTGGATAGGAAAAATGACCCTGCATCGGTGGTGTCATTAGATAGGAAAAATGACCCTGCATCGGTGGTGTCACTGGATGGAAAAAATGACCCTGCATCGGTGGTGTCATTAGATGGGAAAATGACCCTGCATCGGTGGTGTCATTAGATAGGAAAAATGACCCTGCATCGGTGGTGTCATTAGATGGGAAAAATGACCCTGCATCGGTGGTGTCATTAGATGGGAAAAATGACCCTGCATCGGTGGTGTCATTGGATAGGAAAAATGACCCTGCATCGGTGGTGTCATTAGATAGGAAAAATGACCCTGCATCGGTGGTGTCACTGGATGGAAAAAATGACCCTGCATCGGTGGTGTCATTAGATGGGAAAATGACCCTGCATCGGTGGTTTCATTAGATGGGAAAAATGACCCTGCATCGGTGGTGTCACTGGATGGAAAAAATGACCCTGCATCGGTGGTGTCATTAGATGGGAAAATGACCCTGCATCGGTGGTGTCATTAGATAGGAAAAATGACCCTGCATCGGTGGTGTCACTGGATGGAAAAAATGACCCTGCATCGGTGGTGTCACTGGATGGGAAAAATGACCCTGCATCGGTGGTGTCACTGGATGGGAAAAATGACCCTGCATCGGTGATGTCATTAGATAGGAAAAATGACCCTGCATAGGTGGTGTCACTGGATGGGAAAAATGACCCTGCATCGGTGGTGTCATTGGATGGGAAAAATGACCCTGCATCGGTGGTGTCACTGGATGGGAAAAATTACCCTGCATCGGTGATGTCATTAGATAGGAAAAATGACCCTGCATCGGTGATGTCATTAGATAGGAAAAATGACCCTGCATCGGTGATGTCATTAGATAGGAAAAATGACCCTGCATCGGTGGTGTCATTAGATGGAAAAATGGCCCTGCATCGGTGATGTCATTGGATAGGAAAAATGACCCTGCATCGGTGATGTCATTGGATAGGAAAAATGACCCTGCATCGGTGATGTCATTGGATGGGAAAAATGACCCTGCATCGGTGATGTCATTAGATAGGAAAAATGACCCTGCATCGGTGGTGTCATTAGATGGGAAAAATGACCCTCCATCGGTGGTGTCATTGGATGGGAAAAATGACCCTGCATCGGTGGTGTCATTAGATGGGAAAAATGACCCTGCATCGGTGGTGTCATTAGATGGGAAAAATGACCCTGCATCGGTGGTGTCATTGGATAGGAAAAATGACCCTGCATCGGTGATGTCATTAGATGGGAAAAATGACCCTGCATCGGTGATGTCATTAGATGGGAAAAATGACCCTGCATCGGTGGTGTCATTAGATGGGAAAAATGACCCTGCATCGGTGGTGTCACTGGATGGGAAAAATGACCCTGCATCGGTGGTGTCATTAGATGGGAAAAATGACCCTGCATCGGTGGTGTCATTGGATAGGAAAAATGACCCTGCATCGGTGGTGTCATTAGATAGGAAAAATGGCCCTGCATCGGTGATGTCATTAGATGGGAAAAATGGCCCTGCATCGGTGGTGTCATTAGATAGGAAAAATGACCCTGCATCGGTGGTGTCATTAGATGGGAAAAATGACCCTGCATCGGTGGTGTCGCTGGATGGGAAAAATGACCCTGCATCGGTGGTGTCATTGGATAGGAAAAATGACCCTGCATCGTGGTGTCATTAAATGGGAAAAATGACCCTGCATCGGTGGTGTCATTAGATGGGAAAATGACCCTGCATCGGTGGTGTCATTAGACAGGAAAAATGACCCTGCATCGGTGGTGTCACTGGATGGAAAAAATGACCCTGCATCGGTGGTGTCATTAGATGGGAAAATGACCCTGCATCGGTGGTGTCATTAGATGGGAAAATGACCCTGCATCGGTGGTTTCATTAGATGGGAAAAATGACCCTGCATCGGTGGTGTCACTGGATGGAAAAAATGACCCTGCATCGGTGGTGTCATTAGATAGGAAAAATGACCCTGCATCGGTGATGTCATTAGATGGGAAAAATGGCCCTGCATCGGTGGTGTCATTAGATAGGAAAAATGACCCTGCATCGGTGGTGTCATTAGATAGGAAAAATGGCCCTGCATCGGTGATGTCATTAGATGGGAAAAATGGCCCTGCATCGGTGGTGTCATTAGATAGGAAAAATGACCCTGCATCGGTGGTGTCATTAGATAGGAAAAATGGCCCTGCATCGGTGATGTCATTAGATGGGAAAAATGGCCCTGCATCGGTGGTGTCATTAGATAGGAAAAATGACCCTGCATCGGTGGTGTCATTAGATAGGAAAAATGACCCTGCATCGGTGGTGTCATTAGATAGGAAAAATGACCCTGCATCGGTGGTGTCACTGGATGGAAAAAATGACCCTGCATCGGTGGTGTCATTAGATAGGAAAAATGACCCTGCATCGGTGATGTCATTAGATGGGAAAAATGACCCTGCATCGGTGATGTCATTGGATAGGAAAAATGACCCTGCATCGGTGGTGTCATTAGATGGGAAAAATGACCCTGCATCGGTGGTGTCATTGGAAAGGAAAAATGACCCTGCATCGGTGATGTCATTGGAAAGGAAAAATGACCCTGCATCGGTGATGTCATTGGATAAGAAAAATGACCCTGCATCGGTGGTGTCATTAGATGGGAAAAATGACCCTGCATCGGTGGTGTCATTGGAAAGGAAAAATGACCCTGCATCGGTGGTGTCATTGGAAAGGAAAAATGACCCTGCATCGGTGGTGTCATTAGATAGGAAAAATGACCCTGCATCGGTGATGTCATTGGATAAGAAAAATGACCCTGCATCGGTGGTGTCATTAGATAGGAAAAATGACCCTGCATCGGTGGTGTCATTAGATGGGAAAAATGACCCTGCATCGGTGGTGTCGCTGGATGGGAAAAATGACCCTGCATCGGTGGTGTCATTGGATAGGAAAAATGACCCTGCATCGTGGTGTCATTAAATGGGAAAAATGACCCTGCATCGGTGGTGTCATTAAATGGGAAAAATGACCCTGCATCGGTGGTGTCATTGGATAGGAAAAATGACCCTGCATCGGTGGTGTCATTAAATGGGAAAAATGACCCTGCATCGGTGGTGTCACTGGATGGGAAAAATGACCCTGCATCGGTGGTGTCACTGGTTGGGAAAAATGACCCTGCATCGGTGGTGTCATTAGATGGGAAAAATGACCCTGCATCGGTGGTGTCATTAAATGGGAAAAATGACCCTGCATCGGTGGTGTCATTAGATGGGAAAAATGACCCTGCATCGGTGGTGTCATTAAATGGGAAAAATGACCCTGCATCGGTGGTGTCATTGGATAGGAAAAATGACCCTGCATCGGTGGTGTCATTGGATAGGAAAAATGACCCTGCATCGGTGGTGTCATTGGATAGGAAAAATGACCCTGCATCGGTGGTGTCATTAGATGGGAAAAATGACCCTGCATCGGTGGTGTCATTAGATAGGAAAAATGACCCTGCATCGGTGATGTCATTAGATAGGAAAAATGGCCCTGCATCGGTGATGTCATTAGATGGGAAAAATGACCCTGCATCGGTGGTGTCATTAGATAGGAAAAATGACCCTGCATCGGTGATGTCATTAGATAGGAAAAATGACCCTGCATCGGTGGTGTCATTGGATAGGAAAAATGGCCCTGCATCGGTGGTGTCATTGGACAGGAAAAATGACCCTGCATCGGTGGTGTCATTAGATGGGAAAAATGACCCTGCATCGGTGGTGTCATTAGATAGGAAAAATGACCCTGCATCGGTGGTGTCATTGGATGGGAAAAATGACCCTGCATCGGTGGTGTCATTAGATGGGAAAAATGACCCTGCATCGGTGGTGTCATTAGACAGGAAAAATGACCCTGCATCGGTGGTGTCACTGGATGGAAAAAATGACCCTGCATCGGTGGTGTCATTAGATGGGAAAATGACCCTGCATCGGTGGTGTCATTAGATGGGAAAATGACCCTGCATCGGTGGTGTCATTAGACAGGAAAAATGACCCTGCATCGGTGGTGTCACTGGATGGAAAAAATGACCCTGCATCGGTGGTGTCATTAGATGGGAAAATGACCCTGCATCGGTGGTGTCATTAGATGGGAAAATGACCCTGCATCGGTGGTTTCATTAGATGGGAAAAATGACCCTGCATCGGTGGTGTCACTGGATGGAAAAAATGACCCTGCATCGGTGGTGTCATTAGATGGGAAAATGACCCTGCATCGGTGGTGTCATTAGATAGGAAAAATGACCCTGCATCGGTGATGTCATTGGATGGGAAAAATGAAACTGCATCGGTGGTGTCATTAGATGGGAAAAATGACCCTGCATCGGTGGTGTCATTAGATGGAAAAAATGACCCTGCATCGGTGGTGTCACTGGATGGGAAAAATGACCCTGCATCGGTGATGTCATTAGATAGGAAAAATGACCCTGCATCGGTGGTGTCACTGGATGGGAAAAATGACCCTGCATCGGTGGTGTCATTGGATGGGAAAAATGACCCTGCATCGGTGGTGTCACTGGATGGGAAAAATTACCCTGCATCAGTGGTGTCATTAGATAGGAAAAATGACCCTGCATCGGTGATGTCATTAGATAGGAAAAATGACCCTGCATCGGTGGTGTCATTAGATGGAAAAATGGCCCTGCATCGGTGATGTCATTGGATAGGAAAAATGACCCTGCATCGGTGATGTCATTGGATAGGAAAAATGACCCTGCATCGGTGATGTCATTGGATGGGAAAAATGACCCTGCATCGGTGATGTCATTAGATGGGAAAAATGACCCTGCATCGGTGATGTCATTAGATGGGAAAAATGACCCTGCATCGGTGGTGTCATTAGATGGGAAAAATGACCCTCCATCGGTGGTGTCATTGGATGGGAAAAATGACCCTGCATCGGTGGTGTCATTAGATGGGAAAAATGACCCTGCATCGGTGATGTCATTGGATGGGAAAAATGACCCTGCATCGGTGGTGTCGTTGGATGGGAAAAATGACCCTGCATCGGTGGTGTCATTAGATGGGAAAAATGACCCTGCATCGGTGGTGTCATTAGATGGGAAAAATGACCCTGCATCGGTGGTGTCATTGGATAGGAAAAATGACCCTGCATCGGTGGTGTCATTAGATAGGAAAAATGACCCTGCATCGGTGGTGTCACTGGATGGAAAAAATGACCCTGCATCGGTGGTGTCATTAGATGGGAAAATGACCCTGCATCGGTGGTGTCATTAGATAGGAAAAATGACCCTGCATCGGTGGTGTCATTAGATGGGAAAAATGACCCTGCATCGGTGGTGTCATTAGATGGGAAAAATGACCCTGCATCGGTGGTGTCATTGGATAGGAAAAATGACCCTGCATCGGTGGTGTCATTAGATAGGAAAAATGACCCTGCATCGGTGGTGTCACTGGATGGAAAAAATGACCCTGCATCGGTGGTGTCATTAGATGGGAAAATGACCCTGCATCGGTGGTTTCATTAGATGGGAAAAATGACCCTGCATCGGTGGTGTCACTGGATGGAAAAAATGACCCTGCATCGGTGGTGTCATTAGATGGGAAAATGACCCTGCATCGGTGGTGTCATTAGATAGGAAAAATGACCCTGCATCGGTGATGTCATTGGATGGGAAAAATGAAACTGCATCGGTGGTGTCATTAGATGGGAAAATGACCCTGCATCGGTGGTGTCATTAGATGGGAAAAATGACCCTGCATCGGTGGTGTCATTAGATAGGAAAAATGACCCTGCATCGGTGGTGTCACTGGATGGAAAAAATGACCCTGCATCGGTGGTGTCATTAGATAGGAAAAATGACCCTGCATCGGTGATGTCATTAGATGGGAAAAATGACCCTGCATCGGTGATGTCATTGGATAGGAAAAATGACCCTGCATCGGTGGTGTCATTAGATGGGAAAAATGACCCTGCATCGGTGGTGTCATTGGAAAGGAAAAATGACCCTGCATCGGTGATGTCATTGGAAAGGAAAAATGACCCTGCATCGGTGATGTCATTGGATAAGAAAAATGACCCTGCATCGGTGGTGTCATTAGATGGGAAAAATGACCCTGCATCGGTGGTGTCATTGGAAAGGAAAAATGACCCTGCATCGGTGGTGTCATTGGAAAGGAAAAATGACCCTGCATCGGTGGTGTCATTAGATAGGAAAAATGACCCTGCATCGGTGATGTCATTGGATAAGAAAAATGACCCTGCATCGGTGGTGTCATTAGATAGGAAAAATGACCCTGCATCGGTGGTGTCATTAGATGGGAAAAATGACCCTGCATCGGTGGTGTCGCTGGATGGGAAAAATGACCCTGCATCGGTGGTGTCATTGGATAGGAAAAATGACCCTGCATCGTGGTGTCATTAAATGGGAAAAATGACCCTGCATCGGTGGTGTCATTAAATGGGAAAAATGACCCTGCATCGGTGGTGTCATTGGATAGGAAAAATGACCCTGCATCGGTGGTGTCATTAAATGGGAAAAATGACCCTGCATCGGTGGTGTCACTGGATGGGAAAAATGACCCTGCATCGGTGGTGTCACTGGTTGGGAAAAATGACCCTGCATCGGTGGTGTCATTAGATGGGAAAAATGACCCTGCATCGGTGGTGTCATTAAATGGGAAAAATGACCCTGCATCGGTGGTGTCATTAGATGGGAAAAATGACCCTGCATCGGTGGTGTCATTAAATGGGAAAAATGACCCTGCATCGGTGGTGTCATTGGATAGGAAAAATGACCCTGCATCGGTGGTGTCATTGGATAGGAAAAATGACCCTGCATCGGTGGTGTCATTGGATAGGAAAAATGACCCTGCATCGGTGGTGTCATTAGATGGGAAAAATGACCCTGCATCGGTGGTGTCATTAGATAGGAAAAATGACCCTGCATCGGTGATGTCATTAGATAGGAAAAATGGCCCTGCATCGGTGATGTCATTAGATGGGAAAAATGACCCTGCATCGGTGGTGTCATTAGATAGGAAAAATGACCCTGCATCGGTGATGTCATTAGATAGGAAAAATGACCCTGCATCGGTGGTGTCATTGGATAGGAAAAATGGCCCTGCATCGGTGGTGTCATTGGACAGGAAAAATGACCCTGCATCGGTGGTGTCATTAGATGGGAAAAATGACCCTGCATCGGTGGTGTCATTAGATAGGAAAAATGACCCTGCATCGGTGGTGTCATTGGATGGGAAAAATGACCCTGCATCGGTGGTGTCATTAGATGGGAAAAATGACCCTGCATCGGTGGTGTCATTAGACAGGAAAAATGACCCTGCATCGGTGGTGTCACTGGATGGAAAAAATGACCCTGCATCGGTGGTGTCATTAGATGGGAAAATGACCCTGCATCGGTGGTGTCATTAGATGGGAAAATGACCCTGCATCGGTGGTGTCATTAGACAGGAAAAATGACCCTGCATCGGTGGTGTCACTGGATGGAAAAAATGACCCTGCATCGGTGGTGTCATTAGATGGGAAAATGACCCTGCATCGGTGGTGTCATTAGATGGGAAAATGACCCTGCATCGGTGGTTTCATTAGATGGGAAAAATGACCCTGCATCGGTGGTGTCACTGGATGGAAAAAATGACCCTGCATCGGTGGTGTCATTAGATGGGAAAATGACCCTGCATCGGTGGTGTCATTAGATAGGAAAAATGACCCTGCATCGGTGATGTCATTGGATGGGAAAAATGAAACTGCATCGGTGGTGTCATTAGATGGGAAAAATGACCCTGCATCGGTGGTGTCATTAGATGGAAAAAATGACCCTGCATCGGTGGTGTCACTGGATGGGAAAAATGACCCTGCATCGGTGATGTCATTAGATAGGAAAAATGACCCTGCATCGGTGGTGTCACTGGATGGGAAAAATGACCCTGCATCGGTGGTGTCATTGGATGGGAAAAATGACCCTGCATCGGTGGTGTCACTGGATGGGAAAAATTACCCTGCATCAGTGGTGTCATTAGATAGGAAAAATGACCCTGCATCGGTGATGTCATTAGATAGGAAAAATGACCCTGCATCGGTGGTGTCATTAGATGGAAAAATGGCCCTGCATCGGTGATGTCATTGGATAGGAAAAATGACCCTGCATCGGTGATGTCATTGGATAGGAAAAATGACCCTGCATCGGTGATGTCATTGGATGGGAAAAATGACCCTGCATCGGTGATGTCATTAGATGGGAAAAATGACCCTGCATCGGTGATGTCATTAGATGGGAAAAATGACCCTGCATCGGTGGTGTCATTAGATGGGAAAAATGACCCTCCATCGGTGGTGTCATTGGATGGGAAAAATGACCCTGCATCGGTGGTGTCATTAGATGGGAAAAATGACCCTGCATCGGTGATGTCATTGGATGGGAAAAATGACCCTGCATCGGTGGTGTCGTTGGATGGGAAAAATGACCCTGCATCGGTGGTGTCATTAGATGGGAAAAATGACCCTGCATCGGTGGTGTCATTAGATGGGAAAAATGACCCTGCATCGGTGGTGTCATTGGATAGGAAAAATGACCCTGCATCGGTGGTGTCATTAGATAGGAAAAATGACCCTGCATCGGTGGTGTCACTGGATGGAAAAAATGACCCTGCATCGGTGGTGTCATTAGATGGGAAAATGACCCTGCATCGGTGGTGTCATTAGATAGGAAAAATGACCCTGCATCGGTGGTGTCATTAGATGGGAAAAATGACCCTGCATCGGTGGTGTCATTAGATGGGAAAAATGACCCTGCATCGGTGGTGTCATTGGATAGGAAAAATGACCCTGCATCGGTGGTGTCATTAGATAGGAAAAATGACCCTGCATCGGTGGTGTCACTGGATGGAAAAAATGACCCTGCATCGGTGGTGTCATTAGATGGGAAAATGACCCTGCATCGGTGGTTTCATTAGATGGGAAAAATGACCCTGCATCGGTGGTGTCACTGGATGGAAAAAATGACCCTGCATCGGTGGTGTCATTAGATGGGAAAATGACCCTGCATCGGTGGTGTCATTAGATAGGAAAAATGACCCTGCATCGGTGATGTCATTGGATGGGAAAAATGAAACTGCATCGGTGGTGTCATTAGATGGGAAAATGACCCTGCATCGGTGGTGTCATTAGATGGGAAAAATGACCCTGCATCGGTGGTGTCATTAGATAGGAAAAATGACCCTGCATCGGTGGTGTCACTGGATGGAAAAAATGACCCTGCATCGGTGGTGTCACTGGATGGGAAAAATGACCCTGCATCGGTGGTGTCACTGGATGGGAAAAATGACCCTGCATCGGTGGTGTCACTGGATGGGAAAAATGACCCTGCATCGGTGGTGTCATTGGATGGGAAAAATGACCCTGCATCGGTGGTGTCACTGGATGGGAAAAATTACCCTGCATCGGTGATGTCATTAGATAGGAAAAATGACCCTGCATCGGTGATGTCATTAGATAGGAAAAATGACCCTGCATCGGTGATGTCATTAGATAGGAAAAATGACCCTGCATCGGTGGTGTCATTAGATGGAAAAATGGCCCTGCATCGGTGATGTCATTGGATAGGAAAAATGACCCTGCATCGGTGATGTCATTGGATAGGAAAAATGACCCTGCATCGGTGATGTCATTGGATGGGAAAAATGACCCTGCATCGGTGATGTCATTAGATAGGAAAAATGACCCTGCATCGGTGGTGTCATTAGATGGGAAAAATGACCCTGCATCGGTGGTGTCATTAGATGGGAAAAATGACCCTGCATCGGTGGTGTCATTGGATGGGAAAAATGACCCTGCATCGGTGGTGTCATTAGATGGGAAAAATGACCCTGCATCGGTGGTGTCATTAGATGGGAAAAATGACCCTGCATCGGTGGTGTCATTGGATAGGAAAAATGACCCTGCATCGGTGATGTCATTAGATGGGAAAAATGACCCTGCATCGGTGATGTCATTAGATGGGAAAAATGACCCTGCATCGGTGGTGTCATTAGATGGGAAAAATGACCCTGCATCGGTGGTGTCACTGGATGGGAAAAATGACCCTGCATCGGTGGTGTCATTAGATGGGAAAAATGACCCTGCATCGGTGGTGTCATTGGATAGGAAAAATGACCCTGCATCGGTGGTGTCATTAGATGGGAAAAATGACCCTGCATCGGTGGTGTCATTGGATAGGAAAAATGACCCTGCATCGGTGGTGTCATTAGATGGGAAAAATGACCCTGCATCGGTGGTGTCATTAGATAGGAAAAATGACCCTGCATCGGTGGTGTCATTGGATAGGAAAAATGACCCTGCATCGGTGATGTCATTAGATGGGAAAAATGACCCTGCATCGGTGATGTCATTAGATGGGAAAAATGACCCTGCATCGGTGGTGTCATTAGATGGGAAAAATGACCCTGCATCGGTGGTGTCACTGGATGGGAAAAATGACCCTGCATCGGTGGTGTCACTGGATGGGAAAAATGACCCTGCATCAGTGGTGTCATTGGATGGGAAAAATGACCCTGCATCGGTGGTGTCATTAGATGGGAAAAATGACCCTGCATCAGTGGTGTCATTGGATGGGAAAAATGACCCTGCATCGGTGATGTCATTAGATGGGAAAAATGACCCTGCATCGGTGGTGTCACTGGATGGGAAAAATGACCCTGCATCGGTGGTGTCACTGGATGGGAAAAATGACCCTGCATCGGTGGTGTCACTGGATGGGAAAAATGACCCTGCATCGGTGGTGTCATTAGATGGGAAAATGACCCTGCATCGGTGATGTCATTAGATGGGAAAAATGACCCTGCATCGGTGGTGTCATTAGATGGGAAAATGACCCTGCATCGGTGATATCATTACATGGGGAAAATGACCCTGCATCGGTGATGTCATTAGATGGGAAAATGACCCTGCATCGGTGATGTCATTAGATAGGAAAAATGGCCCTGCATCGGTGGTGTCATTAGATGGGAAAAATGGCCCTGCATCGGTGGTGTCATTAGATGGGAAAAATGACCCTGCATCGGTGATGTCATTAGATGGGAAAAATGGCCCTGCATCGGTGGTGTCATTAGATAGGAAAAATGACCCTGCATCGGTGGTGTCATTAGATAGGAAAAATGACCCTGCATCGGTGGTGTCACTGGATGGAAAAAATGACCCTGCATCGGTGGTGTCATTAGATAGGAAAAATGACCCTGCATCGGTGATGTCATTAGATGGGAAAAATGACCCTGCATCGGTGATGTCATTGGATAGGAAAAATGACCCTGCATCGGTGGTGTCACTGGATGGGAAAAATGACCCTGCATCAGTGGTGTCATTGGATGGGAAAAATGACCCTGCATCGGTGGTGTCACTGGATGGGAAAAATGACCCTGCATCGGTGGTGTCATTAGATGGGAAAAATGACCCTGCATCGGTGATGTCACTGGATGGGAAAAATGACCCTGCATCGGTGGTGTCATTAGATGGGAAAATGACCCTGCATCGGTGATGTCATTAGATGGGAAAAATGACCCTGCATCGGTGGTGTCATTAGATGGGAAAAATGACCCTGCATCGGTGGTGTCATTAGATGGGAAAAATGACCCTGCATCGGTGATGTCACTGGATGGGAAAAATGACCCTGCATCGGTGGTGTCATTAGATGGGAAAATGACCCTGCATCGGTGATGTCATTAGATGGGAAAAATGACCCTGCATCGGTGGTGTCATTAGATGGGAAAATGACCCTGCATCGGTGATATCATTACATGGGGAAAATGACCCTGCATCGGTGGTGTCATTAGATGGGAAAAATGACCCTGCATCGGTGATGTCATTAGATGGGAAAATGACCCTGCATCGGTGATGTCATTAGATAGGAAAAATGGCCCTGCATCGGTGGTGTCATTAGATGGGAAAAATGGCCCTGCATCGGTGGTGTCATTAGATGGGAAAAATGACCCTGCATCGGTGATGTCATTAGATGGGAAAAATGGCCCTGCATCGGTGATGTCATTAGATGGGAAAAATGACCCTGCATCGGTGATGTCATTAGATGGGAAAAATGACCCTGCATCGGTGGTGTCATTGGATGGGAAAAATGACCCTGCATCGGTGATGTCATTAGATGGGAAAAATGACCCTGCATCGGTGGTGTCATTAGATGGGAAAAATGACCCTGCATCGGTGGTGTCATTAGATAGGAAAAATGACCCTGCATCGGTGGTGTCACTGGATGGAAAAAATGACCCTGCATCGGTGGTGTCATTAGATGGGAAAATGACCCTGCATCGGTGGTGTCATTAGATGGGAAAATGACCCTGCATCGGTGGTGTCATTAGATAGGAAAAATGACCCTGCATCGGTGGTGTCATTAGATAGGAAAAATGACCCTGCATCGGTGATGTCATTAGATGGGAAAAATGACCCTGCATCGGTGGTGTCATTGGATGGGAAAAATGACCCTGCATCGGTGATGTCATTAGATGGGAAAAATGACCCTGCATCGGTGGTGTCATTGGATAGGAAAAATGACCCTGCATCGGTGGTGTCATTAGATAGGAAAAATGACCCTGCATCGGTGGTGTCACTGGATGGAAAAAATGACCCTGCATCGGTGGTGTCACTGGATGGGAAAAATGACCCTGCATCGGTGGTGTCACTGGATGGGAAAAATGACCCTGCATCGGTGATGTCATTAGATAGGAAAAATGACCCTGCATCGGTGGTGTCACTGGATGGGAAAAATGACCCTGCATCGGTGGTGTCATTGGATGGGAAAAATGACCCTGCATCGGTGGTGTCACTGGATGGGAAAAATGACCCTGCATCGGTGGTGTCATTAGATGGGAAAAATGACCCTGCATCGGTGATGTCATTGGATAGGAAAAATGACCCTGCATCGGTGATGTCATTAGATAGGAAAAATGACCCTGCATCGGTGATGTCATTAGATAGGAAAAATGACCCTGCATCGGTGGTGTCATTAGATGGAAAAATGGCCCTGCATCGGTGATGTCATTGGATAGGAAAAATGACCCTGCATCGGTGATGTCATTGGATAGGAAAAATGACCCTGCATCGGTGGTGTCGTTGGATGGGAAAAATGACCCTGCATCGGTGGTGTCATTAGATGGGAAAAATGACCCTGCATCGGTGGTGTCATTGGATGGGAAAAATGACCCTGCATCGGTGGTGTCATTAGATGGGAAAAATGACCCTGCATCGGTGGTGTCATTGGATAGGAAAAATGACCCTGCATCGGTGGTGTCATTAGATGGGAAAAATGACCCTGCATCGGTGATGTCATTGGATAGGAAAAATGACCCTGCATCGGTGGTGTCATTAGATGGGAAAAATGACCCTGCATCGGTGGTGTCATTGGATAGGAAAAATGACCCTGCATCGGTGATGTCATTAGATGGGAAAAATGACCCTGCATCGGTGATGTCATTAGATGGGAAAAATGACCCTGCATCGGTGGTGTCACTGGATGGGAAAAATGACCCTGCATCAGTGGTGTCATTGGATGGGAAAAATGACCCTGCATCGGTGATGTCATTGGATAGGAAAAATGACCCTGCATCGGTGATGTCATTAGATGGGAAAAATGACCCTGCATCGGTGGTGTCACTGGATAGGAAAAATGACCCTGCATCGGTGGTGTCATTGGATAGGAAAAATGACCCTGCATCGGTGGTGTCACTGGATGGGAAAAATGACCCTGCATCGGTGGTGTCATTGGATGGGAAAAATGACCCTGCATCGGTGGTGTCATTGGATAGGAAAAATGACCCTGCATCGGTGGTGTCATTAGATGGGAAAAATGACCCTGCATCGGTGGTGTCATTGGATGGGAAAAATGACCCTGCATCGGTGGTGTCATTAGATGGGAAAAATGACCCTGCATCGGTGGTGTCACTGGATGGGAAAAATGACCCTGCATCGGTGGTGTCATTAGATGGGAAAATGACCCTGCATCGGTGATATCATTACATGGGGAAAATGACCCTGCATCGGTGGTGTCACTGGATGGGAAAAATGACCCTGCATCGGTGATGTCATTAGATAGGAAAAATGGCCCTGCATCGGTGGTGTCATTAGATGGGAAAAATGACCCTGCATCGGTGATGTCATTAGATGGGAAAAATGACCCTGCATCGGTGATGTCATTAGATGGGAAAAATGACCCTGCATCGGTGATGTCATTAGATGGGAAAAATAACCCTGCATCGGTGATGTCATTGGATAGGAAAAATGACCCTGCATCAGTGGTGTCATTGGATAGGAAAAATGACCCTGCATCGGTGGTGTCATTGGATAGGAAAAATGACCCTGCATCGGTGGTGTCACTGGATGGGAAAAATGACCCTGCATCGGTGGTGTCATTAGATGGGAAAATGACCCTGCATCGGTGATATCATTACATGGGAAAAATGACCCTGCATCGGTGATGTCATTAGATGGGAAAAATGACCCTGCATCGGTGATGTCATTGGATAGGAAAAATGACCCTGCATCGGTGGTGTCACTGGATGGGAAAAATGACCCTGCATCGGTGGTGTCACTGGATAGGAAAAATGACCCTGCATCAGTGGTGTCATTGGATGGGAAAAATGACCCTGCATCGGTGGTGTCACTGGATGGGAAAAATGACCCTGCATCGGTGGTGTCAATGGATGGGAAAAATGACCCTGCATCGGTGGTGTCATTAGATGGGAAAAATGACCCTGCATCGGTGTTGTCACTGGATGGGAAAAATGACCCTGCATCGGTGGTGTCACTGGATGGGAAAAATGACCCTGCATCGGTGGTGTCATTAGATGGGAAAATGACCCTGCATCGGTGATGTCATTAGATGGGAAAAATGACCCTGCATCGGTGGTGTCATTAGATGGGAAAATGACCCTGCATCGGTGATATCATTACATGGGGAAAATGACCCTGCATCGGTGATGTCATTAGATGGGAAAATGACCCTGCATCGGTGATATCATTACATGGGGAAAATGACCCTGCATCGGTGATGTCATTAGATGGGAAAAATGACCCTGCATCGGTGATGTCATTAGATAGGAAAAATGGCCCTGCATCGGTGGTGTCATTAGATGGGAAAAATGGCCCTGCATCGGTGATGTCATTAGATGGGAAAAATGGCCCTGCATCGGTGATGTCATTAGATGGGAAAAATGACCCTGCATCGGTGATGTCATTAGATGGGAAAAATGACCCTGCATCGGTGGTGTCATTGGATGGGAAAAATGACCCTGCATCGGTGATGTCATTAGATGGGAAAAATGACCCTGCATCGGTGGTGTCACTGGATGGGAAAAATGACCCTGCATCGGTGGTGTCATTGGATAGGAAAAATGACCCTGCATCGGTGGTGTCATTAGATGGGAAAAATGACCCTGCATCGGTGGTGTCATTAGATGGGAAAAATGACCCTGCATCGGTGGTGTCATTAGATAGGAAAAATGACCCTGCATCGGTGGTGTCATTAGATAGGAAAAATGACCCTGCATCGGTGGTGTCACTGGATGGAAAAAATGACCCTGCATCGGTGGTGTCATTAGATGGGAAAATGACCCTGCATCGGTGGTGTCATTAGATGGGAAAATGACCCTGCATCGGTGGTGTCATTAGATAGGAAAAATGACCCTGCATCGGTGATGTCATTAGATGGGAAAAATGACCCTGCATCGGTGGTGTCATTGGATGGGAAAAATGACCCTGCATCGGTGATGTCATTAGATGGGAAAAATGACCCTGCATCGGTGGTGTCACTGGATGGGAAAAATGACCCTGCATCGGTGGTGTCATTAGATGGGAAAAATGACCCTGCATCGGTGATGTCATTGGATGGGAAAAATGACCCTGCATCGGTGATGTCATTGGATGGGAAAAATGGCCCTGCATCGGTGATGTCATTAGATAGGAAAAATGACCCTGCATCGGTGATGTCATTAGATAGGAAAAATGACCCTGCATCGGTGATGTCATTAGATAGGAAAAATGACCCTGCATCGGTGGTGTCATTAGATGGAAAAATGGCCCTGCATCGGTGATGTCATTGGATAGGAAAAATGACCCTGCATCGGTGATGTCATTGGATAGGAAAAATGACCCTGCATCGGTGGTGTCATTAGATGGGAAAAATGACCCTGCATCGGTGATGTCATTGGATGGGAAAAATGACCCTGCATCGGTGGTGTCATTAGATGGGAAAAATGACCCTGCATCGGTGGTGTCATTGGATGGGAAAAATGACCCTGCATCGGTGGTGTCATTAGATGGGAAAAATGACCCTGCATCGGTGGTGTCATTGGATGGGAAAAATGACCCTGCATCGGTGATGTCATTGGATAGGAAAAATGACCCTGCATCGGTGGTGTCATTAGATGGGAAAAATGACCCTGCATCGGTGGTGTCATTGGATAGGAAAAATGACCCTGCATCGGTGATGTCATTAGATGGGAAAAATGACCCTGCATCGGTGATGTCATTAGATGGGAAAAATGACCCTGCATCGGTGGTGTCACTGGATGGGAAAAATGACCCTGCATCGGTGGTGTCATTAGATGGGAAAAATGACCCTGCATCGATGGTGTCACTGGATGGGAAAAATGACCCTGCATCGGTGATGTCATTAGATGGGAAAAATGACCCTGCATCGGTGATGTCATTGGATAGGAAAAATGACCCTGCATCGGTGATGTCATTAGATGGGAAAAATGACCCTGCATCGGTGGTGTCATTGGATAGGAAAAATGACCCTGCATCGGTGGTGTCATTGGATGGGAAAAATGACCCTGCATCGGTGGTGTCATTAGATGGGAAAAATGACCCTGCATCGGTGATGTCATTAGATGGGAAAAATAACCCTGCTTCGGTGATGTCATTGGATAGGAAAAATGACCCTGCATCGGTGGTGTCATTGGATAGGAAAAATAACCCTGCTTCGGTGATGTCATTGGATAGGAAAAATAACCCTGCTTCGGTGATGTCATTGGATAGGAAAAATGACCCTGCATCGGTGATGTCATTAGATGGGAAAAATGACCCTGCATCGGTGGTGTCATTGGATAGGAAAAATGACCCTGCATCGGTGGTGTCATTGGATAGGAAAAATGACCCTGCATCGGTGGTGTCATTGGATAGGAAAAATGACCCTGCATCGGTGGTGTCATTGGATAGGAAAAATGACCCTGCATCGGTGGTGTCACTGGATGGGAAAAATGACCCTGCATCGGTGGTGTCATTAGATGGGAAAATGACCCTGCATCGGTGATATCATTACATGGGAAAAATGACCCTGCATCGGTGGTGTCATTAGATGGGAAAAATGACCCTGCATCGGTGGTGTCATTGGATGGGAAAAATGACCCTGCATCGGTGGTGTCATTGGATAGGAAAAATGACCCTGCATCGGTGGTGTCATTAGATGGGAAAAATGACCCTGCATCGGTGGTGTCATTGGATGGGAAAAATGACCCTGCATCGGTGGTGTCATTAGATGGGAAAAATGACCCTGCATCGGTGGTGTCACTGGATGGGAAAAATGACCCTGCATCGGTGGTGTCACTGGATGGGAAAAATGACCCTGCATCGGTGGTGTCATTAGATGGGAAAATGACCCTGCATCGGTGATATCATTACATGGGGAAAATGACCCTGCATCGGTGATGTCATTAGATGGGAAAATGACCCTGCATCGGTGGTGTCACTGGATGGGAAAAATGACCCTGCATCGGTGGTGTCATTAGATGGGAAAATGACCCTGCATCGGTGATATCATTACATGGGGAAAATGACCCTGCATCGGTGATGTCATTAGATGGGAAAATGACCCTGCATCGGTGATGTCATTAGATAGGAAAAATGGCCCTGCATCGGTGGTGTCATTAGATGGGAAAAATGACCCTGCATCGGTGATGTCATTAGATGGGAAAAATGACCCTGCATCGGTGATGTCATTAGATGGGAAAAATGACCCTGCATCGGTGATGTCATTAGATGGGAAAAATGACCCTGCATCGGTGATGTCATTAGATGGGAAAAATAACCCTGCATCGGTGATGTCATTGGATAGGAAAAATGACCCTGCATCAGTGGTGTCATTGGATAGGAAAAATGACCCTGCATCGGTGGTGTCATTGGATAGGAAAAATGACCCTGCATCGGTGGTGTCACTGGATGGGAAAAATGACCCTGCATCGGTGGTGTCATTAGATGGGAAAATGACCCTGCATCGGTGATATCATTACATGGGAAAAATGACCCTGCATCGGTGATGTCATTAGATGGGAAAAATGACCCTGCATCGGTGATGTCATTGGATAGGAAAAATGACCCTGCATCGGTGGTGTCACTGGATGGGAAAAATGACCCTGCATCAGTGGTGTCATTGGATGGGAAAAATGACCCTGCATCGGTGGTGTCACTGGATGGGAAAAATGACCCTGCATCGGTGGTGTCAATGGATGGGAAAAATGACCCTGCATCGGTGGTGTCATTAGATGGGAAAAATGACCCTGCATCGGTGGTGTCACTGGATGGGAAAAATGACCCTGCATCGGTGGTGTCACTGGATGGGAAAAATGACCCTGCATCGGTGGTGTCATTAGATGGGAAAATGACCCTGCATCGGTGATGTCATTAGATGGGAAAAATGACCCTGCATCGGTGGTGTCACTGGATGGAAAAAATGACCCTGCATCGGTGGTGTCATTAGATAGGAAAAATGACCCTGCATCGGTGGTGTCATTAGATAGGAAAAATGACCCTGCATCGGTGGTGTCATTAGATAGGAAAAATGACCCTGCATCGGTGGTGTCATTAGATAGGAAAAATGACCCTGCATCGGTGGTGTCACTGGATGGAAAAAATGACCCTGCATCGGTGGTGTCATTAGATGGGAAAATGACCCTGCATCGGTGATGTCATTAGATGGGAAAAATGACCCTGCATCGGTGGTGTCATTGGATAGGAAAAATGACCCTGCATCGGTGGTGTCATTAGATAGGAAAAATGACCCTGCATCGGTGGTGTCACTGGATGGAAAAAATGACCCTGCATCGGTGGTGTCACTGGATGGGAAAAATGACCCTGCATCGGTGATGTCATTAGATAGGAAAAATGACCCTGCATCGGTGGTGTCACTGGATGGGAAAAATGACCCTGCATCGGTGGTGTCATTGGATGGGAAAAATGACCCTGCATCGGTGGTGTCACTGGATGGGAAAAATGACCCTGCATCGGTGGTGTCATTAGATGGGAAAAATGACCCTGCATCGGTGATGTCATTGGATGGGAAAAATGACCCTGCATCGGTGATGTCATTAGATAGGAAAAATGACCCTGCATCGGTGATGTCATTAGATAGGAAAAATGACCCTGCATCGGTGATGTCATTAGATAGGAAAAATGACCCTGCATCGGTGGTGTCATTAGATGGAAAAATGGCCCTGCATCGGTGATGTCATTGGATAGGAAAAATGACCCTGCATCGGTGATGTCATTGGATAGGAAAAATGACCCTGCATCGGTGGTGTCATTAGATGGGAAAAATGACCCTGCATCGGTGATGTCATTGGATGGGAAAAATGACCCTGCATCGGTGGTGTCATTAGATGGGAAAAATGACCCTGCATCGGTGGTGTCATTGGATGGGAAAAATGACCCTGCATCGGTGGTGTCGTTGGATGGGAAAAATGACCCTGCATCGGTGGTGTCATTAGATGGGAAAAATGACCCTGCATCGGTGGTGTCATTGGATGGGAAAAATGACCCTGCATCGGTGATGTCATTGGATAGGAAAAATGACCCTGCATCGGTGGTGTCATTAGATGGGAAAAATGACCCTGCATCGGTGGTGTCATTGGATAGGAAAAATGACCCTGCATCGGTGATGTCATTAGATGGGAAAAATGACCCTGCATCGGTGATGTCATTAGATGGGAAAAATGACCCTGCATCGGTGGTGTCACTGGATGGGAAAAATGACCCTGCATCGGTGGTGTCATTAGATGGGAAAAATGACCCTGCATCGGTGGTGTCACTGGTTGGGAAAAATGACCCTGCATCGGTGGTGTCATTAGATGGGAAAAATGACCCTGCATCGGTGGTGTCATTAGATGGGAAAAATGACCCTGCATCGGTGGTGTCATTAGATGGGAAAAATGACCCTGCATCGGTGGTGTCATTAGATGGGAAAAATGACCCTGCATCGGTGGTGTCATTGGATGGGAAAAATGACCCTGCATCGGTGATGTCATTTGATAGGAAAAATGACCCTGCATCGGTGATGTCATTAGATGGGAAAAATGACCCTGCATCGGTGATATCATTAGATGGGAAAAATGACCCTGCATCGGTGATGTCATTAGATGGGAAAAATGACCCTGCATCGGTGATATCATTAGATGGGAAAAATTACCCTGCATCGGTGATGTCATTAGATGGGAAAAATGACCCTGCATCGGTGGTGTCATTAGATGGGAAAAATGACCCTGCATCGGTGATGTCATTAGATGGGAAAAATGACCCTGCATCGGTGATGTCATTAGATGGGAAAAATGACCCTGCATCGGTGGTGTCATTAGATGGGAAAAATGACCCTGCATCGGTGATGTCATTAGATGGGAAAAATGACCCTGCATCGGTGATGTCATTAGATGGGAAAAATTACCCTGCATCGGTGATATCATTAGATGGGAAAAATTACCCTGCATCGGTGGTGTCATTAGATGGGAAAAATGACCCTGCATCGGTGGTGTCATTAGATGGGAAAAATGACCCTGCATCGGTGGTGTCATTGGATGGGAAAAATGACCCTGCATCGGTGGTGTCATTGGATAGGAAAAATGACCCTGCATCGGTGATGTCATTAGATGGGAAAAATGACCCTGCATCGGTGATGTCATTAGATGGGAAAAATGACCCTGCATCGGTGGTGTCATTAGATGGGAAAAATGACCCTGCATCGGTGGTGTCATTGGATGGGAAAAATGACCCTGCATCGGTGGTGTCATTAGATGGGAAAAATGACCCTGCATCGGTGGTGTCATTGGATAGGAAAAATGACCCTGCATCGGTGATGTCATTAGATGGGAAAAATGACCCTGCATCGGTGGTGTCATTAGATGGGAAAAATGACCCTGCATCGGTGGTGTCACTGGTTGGGAAAAATGACCCTGCATCGGTGGTGTCATTAGATGGGAAAAATGACCCTGCATCGGTGGTGTCACTGGATGGGAAAAATGACCCTGCATCAGTGGTGTCACTGGATGGGAAAAATGACCCTGCATCGGTGGTGTCACTGGATGGGAAAAATGACCCTGCATCGGTGATGTCATTGGATAGGAAAAATGACCCTGCATCGGTGGTGTCAATGGATGGGAAAAATGACCCTGCATCGGTGGTGTCATTAGATGGGAAAAATGACCCTGCATCGGTGGTGTCACTGGATGGGAAAAATGACCCTGCATCGGTGGTGTCATTGGATAGGAAAAATGACCCTGCATCGTGGTGTCATTAAATGGGAAAAATGACCCTGCATCGGTGGTGTCATTAAATGGGAAAAATGACCCTGCATCGGTGGTGTCATTGGATAGGAAAAATGACCCTGCATCGGTGGTGTCATTGGATAGGAAAAATGACCCTGCATCGGTGGTGTCATTGGATAGGAAAAATGACCCTGCATCGTGGTGTCATTAAATGGGAAAAATGACCCTGCATCGGTGGTGTCATTAAATGGGAAAAATGACCCTGCATCGGTGGTGTCATTGGATAGGAAAAATGACCCTGCATCGGTGGTGTCATTGGATAGGAAAAATGACCCTGCATCGGTGGTGTCATTAAATGGGAAAAATGACCCTGCATCGGTGGTGTCATTGGATAGGAAAAATGACCCTGCATCGGTGGTGTCACTGGATGGGAAAAATGACCCTGCATCGTTGGTGTCACTGGTTGGGAAAAATGACCCTGCATCGGTGGTGTCATTAGATTGGAAAAATGACCCTGCATCGGTGGTGTCATTAGATGGGAAAAATGACCCTGCATCGGTGGTGTCATTAAATGGGAAAAATGACCCTGCATCGGTGGTGTCATTGGATAGGAAAAATGACCCTGCATCGGTGGTGTCATTGGATAGGAAAAATGACCCTGCATCGGTGGTGTCATTAAATGGGAAAAATGACCCTGCATCGGTGGTGTCACTGGATGGGAAAAATGACCCTGCATCGGTGGTGTCACTGGTTGGGAAAAATGACCCTGCATCGGTGGTGTCATTAGATGGGAAAAATGACCCTGCATCGGTGGTGTCATTAGATGGGAAAAATGACCCTGCATCGGTGGTGTCATTAGATTGGAAAAATGACCCTGCATCGGTGGTGTCATTAGATGGGAAAAATGACCCTGCATCGGTGATGTCATTAGATAGGAAAAATGACCCTGCATCGGTGATGTCATTAGATAGGAAAAATGACCCTGCATCGGTGATGTCATTAGATAGGAAAAATGACCCTGCATCGGTGATGTCATTAGATAGGAAAAATGACCCTGCATCGGTGGTGTCACTGGATGGGAAAAATGACCCTGCATCGGTGATGTCATTAGATAGGAAAAATGACCCTGCATCGGTGGTGTCACTGGATGGAAAAAATGACCCTGCATCGGTGGTGTCATTGGATAGGAAAAATGACCCTGCATCGGTGGTGTCATTAGATGGGAAAAATGACCCTGCATCGGTGGTGTCATTAGATGGGAAAAATGACCCTGCATCGGTGGTGTCACTGGATGGGAAAAATGACCCTGCATCGGTGGTGTCACTGGATGGGAAAAATGACCCTGCATCGGTGGTGTCATTAGATGGGAAAAATGACCCTGCATCGGTGATGTCATTAGATAGGAAAAATGACCCTGCATCGGTGGTGTCACTGGTTGGGAAAAATGACCCTGCATCGGTGGTGTCATTAGATAGGAAAAATGACCCTGCATCGGTGGTGTCACTGGATGGGAAAAATGACCCTGCATCGGTGGTGTCATTAGATAGGAAAAATGACCCTGCATCGGTGATGTCATTGGATGGGAAAAATGACCCTGCATCGGTGATGTCATTAGATAGGAAAAATGACCCTGCATCGGTGATGTCATTGGATAGGAAAAATGACCCTGCATCGGTGGTGTCATTGGATAGGAAAAATGACCCTGCATCGGTGGTGTCATTGGATAGGAAAAATGACCCTGCATCGGTGGTGTCATTAGATGGGAAAAATGACCCTGCATCGGTGATGTCATTAGATAGGAAAAATGACCCTGCATCGGTGATGTCATTGGATAGGAAAAATGACCCTGCATCGGTGATGTCATTGGATGGGAAAAATGACCCTGCATCGGTGATGTCATTGGATAGGAAAAATGACCCTGCATCGGTGGTGTCATTGGATAGGAAAAATGACCCTGCATCGGTGGTGTCATTAGATGGGAAAAATTACCCTGCATCGGTGGTGTCATTAAATGGGAAAAATGACCCTGCATCGTGGTGTCATTAAATGGGAAAAATGACCCTGCATCGGTGGTGTCATTAAATGGGAAAAATGACCCTGCATCGGTGGTGTCATTGGATAGGAAAAATGACCCTGCATCGGTGGTGTCATTGGATAGGAAAAATGACCCTGCATCGGTGGTGTCATTAAATGGGAAAAATGACCCTGCATCGGTGGTGTCATTGGATAGGAAAAATGACCCTGCATCGGTGGTGTCACTGGATGGGAAAAATGACCCTGCATCGTTGGTGTCACTGGTTGGGAAAAATGACCCTGCATCGGTGGTGTCATTAGATTGGAAAAATGACCCTGCATCGGTGGTGTCATTAGATGGGAAAAATGACCCTGCATCGGTGGTGTCATTAAATGGGAAAAATGACCCTGCATCGGTGGTGTCATTGGATAGGAAAAATGACCCTGCATCGGTGGTGTCATTGGATAGGAAAAATGACCCTGCATCGGTGGTGTCATTAAATGGGAAAAATGACCCTGCATCGGTGGTGTCACTGGATGGGAAAAATGACCCTGCATCGGTGGTGTCATTGGATAGGAAAAATGACCCTGCATCGGTGGTGTCATTAAATGGGAAAAATGACCCTGCATCGGTGGTGTCACTGGTTGGGAAAAATGACCCTGCATCGGTGGTGTCATTAGATGGGAAAAATGACCCTGCATCGGTGGTGTCATTAGATGGGAAAAATGACCCTGCATCGGTGGTGTCATTAGATTGGAAAAATGACCCTGCATCGGTGGTGTCATTAGATGGGAAAAATGACCCTGCATCGGTGATGTCATTAGATAGGAAAAATGACCCTGCATCGGTGATGTCATTAGATAGGAAAAATGACCCTGCATCGGTGATGTCATTAGATAGGAAAAATGACCCTGCATCGGTGATGTCATTAGATAGGAAAAATGACCCTGCATCGGTGGTGTCACTGGATGGGAAAAATGACCCTGCATCGGTGATGTCATTAGATAGGAAAAATGACCCTGCATCGGTGATGTCATTAGATAGGAAAAATGACCCTGCATCGGTGGTGTCACTGGATGGAAAAAATGACCCTGCATCGGTGGTGTCATTGGATAGGAAAAATGACCCTGCATCGGTGGTGTCATTAGATGGGAAAAATGACCCTGCATCGGTGGTGTCATTAGATGGGAAAAATGACCCTGCATCGGTGGTGTCATTAGATGGGAAAAATGACCCTGCATCGGTGGTGTCACTGGATGGGAAAAATGACCCTGCATCGGTGGTGTCACTGGATGGGAAAAATGACCCTGCATCGGTGGTGTCATTAGATGGGAAAAATGACCCTGCATCGGTGATGTCATTAGATAGGAAAAATGACCCTGCATCGGTGGTGTCACTGGTTGGGAAAAATGACCCTGCATCGGTGGTGTCATTAGATAGGAAAAATGACCCTGCATCGGTGGTGTCACTGGATGGGAAAAATGACCCTGCATCGGTGATGTCATTGGATGGGAAAAATGACCCTGCATCGGTGATGTCATTAGATGGGAAAAATGACCCTGCATCGGTGGTGTCATTAAATGGGAAAAATGACCCTGCATCGGTGGTGTCATTGGATAGGAAAAATGACCCTGCATCGGTGGTGTCATTGGATAGGAAAAATGACCCTGCATCGGTGGTGTCATTAGATGGGAAAAATGACCCTGCATCGGTGATGTCATTAGATAGGAAAAATGACCCTGCATCGGTGATGTCATTGGATAGGAAAAATGACCCTGCATCGGTGATGTCATTGGATGGGAAAAATGACCCTGCATCGGTGATGTCATTGGATAGGAAAAATGACCCTGCATCGGTGGTGTCATTGGATAGGAAAAATGACCCTGCATCGGTGGTGTCATTAGATGGGAAAAATTACCCTGCATCGGTGGTGTCATTGGATAGGAAAAATGGCCCTGCATCGGTGGTGTCACTGGATGGGAAAAATGACCCTGCATCGGTGGTGTCACTGGATGGAAAAAATGACCCTGCATCGGTGGTGTCACTGGTTGGGAAAAATGACCCTGCATCGGTGGTGTCATTGGATAGGAAAAATGACCCTGCATCGGTGGTGTCATTAGATGGGAAAAATGGCCCTGCATCGGTGATGTCATTGGATGAGAAAAATGGCCCTGCATCGGTGATGTCATTAGATGGGAAAAATGACCCTGCATCGGTGATGTCATTAGATTGGAAAAATGACCCTGCATCGGTGATGTCATTAGATAGGAAAAATGACCCTGCATCGGTGATGTCATTGGATGGGAAAAATGACCCTGCATCGGTGATGTCATTAGATGGGAAAAATGACCCTGCATCGGTGATGTCATTAGATAGGAAAAATGACCCTGCATCGGTGATGTCATTAGATAGGAAAAATGACCCTGCATCGGTGATGTCATTGGATGGGAAAAATGACCCTGCATCGGTGGTGTCATTAGATGGGAAAAATGACCCTGCATCGGTGGTGTCATTAGATGGGAAAAATGACCCTGCATCGGTGGTGTCATTGGATGGGAAAAATGACCCTGCATCGGTGGTGTCATTGGAAAGGAAAAATGACCCTGCATCGGTGGTGTCATTAGATAGGAAAAATGACCCTGCATCGGTGATGTCATTGGATGGGAAAAATGACCCTGCATCGGTGGTGTCATTAGATGGGAAAAATGACCCTGCATCGGTGGTGTCATTGGAAAGGAAAAATGACCCTGCATCGGTGATGTCATTGGAAAGGAAAAATGACCCTGCATCGGTGATGTCATTGGATAAGAAAAATGACCCTGCATCGGTGGTGTCATTAGATGGGAAAAATGACCCTGCATCGGTGGTGTCATTGGAAAGGAAAAATGACCCTGCATCGGTGGTGTCATTGGAAAGGAAAAATGACCCTGCATCGGTGGTGTCATTAGATGGGAAAAATGACCCTGCATCGGTGGTGTCGCTGGATGGGAAAAATGACCCTGCATCGGTGGTGTCATTGGATAGGAAAAATGACCCTGCATCGTGGTGTCATTAAATGGGAAAAATGACCCTGCATCGGTGGTGTCATTAAATGGGAAAAATGACCCTGCATCGGTGGTGTCATTGGATAGGAAAAATGACCCTGCATCGGTGGTGTCATTAAATGGGAAAAATGACCCTGCATCGGTGGTGTCACTGGATGGGAAAAATGACCCTGCATCGGTGGTGTCACTGGTTGGGAAAAATGACCCTGCATCGGTGGTGTCATTAGATGGGAAAAATGACCCTGCATCGGTGGTGTCATTAAATGGGAAAAATGACCCTGCATCGGTGGTGTCATTAGATGGGAAAAATGACCCTGCATCGGTGGTGTCATTAAATGGGAAAAATGACCCTGCATCGGTGGTGTCATTGGATAGGAAAAATGACCCTGCATCGGTGGTGTCATTGGATAGGAAAAATGACCCTGCATCGGTGGTGTCATTAGATGGGAAAAATGACCCTGCATCGGTGGTGTCATTAGATAGGAAAAATGACCCTGCATCGGTGATGTCATTAGATAGGAAAAATGGCCCTGCATCGGTGATGTCATTAGATGGGAAAAATGACCCTGCATCGGTGGTGTCATTAGATAGGAAAAATGACCCTGCATCGGTGATGTCATTAGATAGGAAAAATGACCCTGCATCGGTGGTGTCATTGGATAGGAAAAATGGCCCTGCATCGGTGGTGTCATTGGATAGGAAAAATGACCCTGCATCGGTGGTGTCATTAGATGGGAAAAATGACCCTGCATCGGTGGTGTCATTAGATGGGAAAAATGGCCCTGCATCGGTGGTGTCATTGGATAGGAAAAATGACCCTGCATCGGTGGTGTCATTGGATGGGAAAAATGACCCTGCATCGGTGATGTCATTAGATGGGAAAAATGACCCTGCATCGGTGGTGTCATTAGATAGGAAAAATGACCCTGCATCGGTGGTGTCACTGGATGGAAAAAATGACCCTGCATCGGTGGTGTCACTGGATGGAAAAAATGACCCTGCATCGGTGGTGTCATTAGATGGGAAAATGACCCTGCATCGGTGGTGTCATTAGATGGGAAAATGACCCTGCATCGGTGGTTTCATTAGATGGGAAAAATGACCCTGCATCGGTGGTGTCACTGGATGGAAAAAATGACCCTGCATCGGTGGTGTCATTAGATGGGAAAATGACCCTGCATCGGTGGTTTCATTAGATGGGAAAAATGACCCTGCATCGGTGGTGTCACTGGATGGAAAAAATGACCCTGCATCGGTGGTGTCATTAGATAGGAAAAATGACCCTGCATCGGTGATGTCATTGGATGGGAAAAATGAAACTGCATCGGTGGTGTCACTGGATGGGAAAAATGACCCTGCATCGGTGGTGTCATTGGATGGGAAAAATTACCCTGCATCAGTGGTGTCATTAGATAGGAAAAATGACCCTGCATCGGTGATGTCATTAGATAGGAAAAATGACCCTGCATCGGTGGTGTCATTAGATGGAAAAATGGCCCTGCATCGGTGATGTCATTGGATAGGAAAAATGACCCTGCATCGGTGATGTCATTGGATAGGAAAAATGACCCTGCATCGGTGATGTCATTGGATGGGAAAAATGACCCTGCATCGGTGGTGTCATTAGATGGGAAAAATGACCCTGCATCGGTGGTGTCATTAGATGGGAAAAATGACCCTGCATCGGTGATGTCATTGGATGGGAAAAATGACCCTGCATCGGTGGTGTCGTTGGATGGGAAAAATGACCCTGCATCGGTGGTGTCATTAGATGGGAAAAATGACCCTGCATCGGTGGTGTCATTAGATGGGAAAAATGACCCTGCATCGGTGGTGTCATTGGATAGGAAAAATGACCCTGCATCGGTGGTGTCATTAGATAGGAAAAATGACCCTGCATCGGTGGTGTCACTGGATGGAAAAAATGACCCTGCATCGGTGGTGTCATTAGATGGGAAAATGACCCTGCATCGGTGGTGTCATTAGATGGGAAAATGACCCTGCATCGGTGGTTTCATTAGATGGGAAAAATGACCCTGCATCGGTGGTGTCACTGGATGGAAAAAATGACCCTGCATCGGTGGTGTCATTAGATGGGAAAATGACCCTGCATCGGTGGTGTCATTAGATAGGAAAAATGACCCTGCATCGGTGATGTCATTGGATGGGAAAAATGAAACTGCATCGGTGGTGTCATTAGATGGGAAAATGACCCTGCATCGGTGGTGTCATTAGATGGGAAAAATGACCCTGCATCGGTGGTGTCATTAGATAGGAAAAATGACCCTGCATCGGTGGTGTCACTGGATGGAAAAAATGACCCTGCATCGGTGGTGTCACTGGATGGGAAAAATGACCCTGCATCGGTGGTGTCACTGGATGGGAAAAATGACCCTGCATCGGTGATGTCATTAGATAAGAAAAATGACCCTGCATCGGTGGTGTCACTGGATGGGAAAAATGACCCTGCATCGGTGGTGTCACTGGATGGGAAAAATTACCCTGCATCGGTGATGTCATTAGATAGGAAAAATGACCCTGCATCGGTGATGTCATTAGATAGGAAAAATGACCCTGCATCGGTGATGTCATTAGATAGGAAAAATGACCCTGCATCGGTGGTGTCATTAGATGGAAAAATGGCCCTGCATCGGTGATGTCATTGGATAGGAAAAATGACCCTGCATCGGTGATGTCATTGGATAGGAAAAATGACCCTGCATCGGTGATGTCATTGGATGGGAAAAATGACCCTGCATCGGTGATGTCATTAGATGGGAAAAATGACCCTGCATCGGTGGTGTCATTAGATGGGAAAAATGACCCTCCATCGGTGGTGTCATTGGATGGGAAAAATGACCCTGCATCGGTGGTGTCGTTGGATGGGAAAAATGACCCTGCATCGGTGATGTCATTAGATGGGAAAAATGACCCTGCATCGGTGATGTCATTAGATGGGAAAAATGACCCTGCATCGGTGATGTCATTAGATGGGAAAAATGACCCTGCATTGGTGGTGTCATTAGATGGGAAAAATGACCCTGCATCGGTGGTGTCACTGGATGGGAAAAATGACCCTGCATCGGTGGTGTCATTAGATGGGAAAAATGACCCTGCATCGGTGGTGTCATTGGATAGGAAAAATGACCCTGCATCGGTGGTGTCATTAGATGGGAAAAATGACCCTGCATCGGTGGTGTCATTGGATAGGAAAAATGACCCTGCATCGGTGGTGTCATTAGATGGGAAAAATGACCCTGCATCGGTGGTGTCATTAGATAGGAAAAATGACCCTGCATCGGTGGTGTCATTGGATAGGAAAAATGACCCTGCATCGGTGATGTCATTAGATAGGAAAAATGACCCTGCATCGGTGATGTCATTAGATAGGAAAAATGACCCTGCATCGGTGGTGTCACTGGATGGAAAAAATGACCCTGCATCGGTGGTGTCATTGGATAGGAAAAATGACCCTGCATCGGTGGTGTCATTAGATGGGAAAAATGACCCTGCATCGGTGGTGTCATTAGATGGGAAAAATGACCCTGCATCGGTGGTGTCACTGGATGGGAAAAATGACCCTGCATCGGTGGTGTCACTGGATGGGAAAAATGACCCTGCATCGGTGGTGTCATTAGATGGGAAAAATGACCCTGCATCGGTGATGTCATTAGATAGGAAAAATGACCCTGCATCGGTGGTGTCACTGGTTGGGAAAAATGACCCTGCATCGGTGGTGTCATTAGATAGGAAAAATGACCCTGCATCGGTGGTGTCACTGGATGGGAAAAATGACCCTGCATCGGTGGTGTCATTAGATAGGAAAAATGACCCTGCATCGGTGATGTCATTGGATGGGAAAAATGACCCTGCATCGGTGATGTCATTAGATGGGAAAAATGACCCTGCATCGGTGGTGTCATTAAATGGGAAAAATGACCCTGCATCGGTGGTGTCATTGGATAGGAAAAATGACCCTGCATCGGTGGTGTCATTGGATAGGAAAAATGACCCTGCATCGGTGGTGTCATTAGATGGGAAAAATGACCCTGCATCGGTGATGTCATTAGATAGGAAAAATGACCCTGCATCGGTGATGTCATTGGATAGGAAAAATGACCCTGCATCGGTGATGTCATTGGATGGGAAAAATGACCCTGCATCGGTGATGTCATTGGATAGGAAAAATGACCCTGCATCGGTGATGTCATTAGATGGGAAAAATTACCCTGCATCGGTGGTGTCATTGGATAGGAAAAATGGCCCTGCATCGGTGGTGTCACTGGATGGGAAAAATGACCCTGCATCGGTGGTGTCACTGGATGGAAAAAATGACCCTGCATCGGTGGTGTCACTGGTTGGGAAAAATGACCCTGCATCGGTGGTGTCATTGGATAGGAAAAATGACCCTGCATCGGTGGTGTCATTAGATGGGAAAAATGGCCCTGCATCGGTGATGTCATTGGATGAGAAAAATGGCCCTGCATCGGTGATGTCATTAGATGGGAAAAATGACCCTGCATCGGTGATGTCATTAGATTGGAAAAATGACCCTGCATCGGTGATGTCATTAGATAGGAAAAATGACCCTGCATCGGTGATATCATTAGATGGGAAAAATGACCCTGCATCGGTGGTGTCATTAGATGGGAAAAATGACCCTGCATCGGTGGTGTCATTAGATGGGAAAAATGACCCTGCATCGGTGGTGTCATTGGAAAGGAAAAATGACCCTGCATCGGTGGTGTCATTAGATAGGAAAAATGACCCTGCATCGGTGATGTCATTGGATGGGAAAAATGACCCTGCATCGGTGGTGTCATTAGATGGGAAAAATGACCCTGCATCGGTGGTGTCATTGGAAAGGAAAAATGACCCTGCATCGGTGATGTCATTGGAAAGGAAAAATGACCCTGCATCGGTGATGTCATTGGATAAGAAAAATGACCCTGCATCGGTGGTGTCATTAGATGGGAAAAATGACCCTGCATCGGTGGTGTCATTGGAAAGGAAAAATGACCCTGCATCGGTGGTGTCATTGGAAAGGAAAAATGACCCTGCATCGGTGGTGTCATTAGATAGGAAAAATGACCCTGCATCGGTGATGTCATTGGATAAGAAAAATGACCCTGCATCGGTGGTGTCATTAGATAGGAAAAATGACCCTGCATCGGTGGTGTCATTAGATGGGAAAAATGACCCTGCATCGGTGGTGTCGCTGGATGGGAAAAATGACCCTGCATCGGTGGTGTCATTGGATAGGAAAAATGACCCTGCATCGTGGTGTCATTAAATGGGAAAAATGACCCTGCATCGGTGGTGTCATTAAATGGGAAAAATGACCCTGCATCGGTGGTGTCATTGGATAGGAAAAATGACCCTGCATCGGTGGTGTCATTAAATGGGAAAAATGACCCTGCATCGGTGGTGTCACTGGATGGGAAAAATGACCCTGCATCGGTGGTGTCACTGGTTGGGAAAAATGACCCTGCATCGGTGGTGTCATTAGATGGGAAAAATGACCCTGCATCGGTGGTGTCATTAAATGGGAAAAATGACCCTGCATCGGTGGTGTCATTAGATGGGAAAAATGACCCTGCATCGGTGGTGTCATTAAATGGGAAAAATGACCCTGCATCGGTGGTGTCATTGGATAGGAAAAATGACCCTGCATCGGTGGTGTCATTGGATAGGAAAAATGACCCTGCATCGGTGGTGTCATTGGATAGGAAAAATGACCCTGCATCGGTGGTGTCATTAGATGGGAAAAATGACCCTGCATCGGTGGTGTCATTAGATAGGAAAAATGACCCTGCATCGGTGATGTCATTAGATAGGAAAAATGGCCCTGCATCGGTGATGTCATTAGATGGGAAAAATGACCCTGCATCGGTGGTGTCATTAGATAGGAAAAATGACCCTGCATCGGTGATGTCATTAGATAGGAAAAATGACCCTGCATCGGTGGTGTCATTGGATAGGAAAAATGGCCCTGCATCGGTGGTGTCATTGGATAGGAAAAATGACCCTGCATCGGTGGTGTCATTAGATGGGAAAAATGACCCTGCATCGGTGGTGTCATTAGATAGGAAAAATGACCCTGCATCGGTGGTGTCATTGGATGGGAAAAATGACCCTGCATCGGTGATGTCATTAGATGGGAAAAATGACCCTGCATCGGTGGTGTCACTGGATGGAAAAAATGACCCTGCATCGGTGGTGTCATTAGATGGGAAAATGACCCTGCATCGGTGGTGTCATTAGATAGGAAAAATGACCCTGCATCGGTGATGTCATTGGATGGGAAAAATGAAACTGCATCGGTGGTGTCATTAGATGGGAAAAATGACCCTGCATCGGTGGTGTCATTAGATGGAAAAAATGACCCTGCATCGGTGGTGTCACTGGATGGGAAAAATGACCCTGCATCGGTGATGTCATTAGATAGGAAAAATGACCCTGCATCGGTGGTGTCACTGGATGGGAAAAATGACCCTGCATCGGTGGTGTCATTGGATGGGAAAAATGACCCTGCATCGGTGGTGTCACTGGATGGGAAAAATTACCCTGCATCAGTGGTGTCATTAGATAGGAAAAATGACCCTGCATCGGTGATGTCATTAGATAGGAAAAATGACCCTGCATCGGTGGTGTCATTAGATGGAAAAATGGCCCTGCATCGGTGATGTCATTGGATAGGAAAAATGACCCTGCATCGGTGATGTCATTGGATGGGAAAAATGACCCTGCATCGGTGGTGTCATTAGATGGGAAAAATGACCCTGCATCGGTGGTGTCATTAGATGGGAAAAATGACCCTCCATCGGTGGTGTCATTGGATGGGAAAAATGACCCTGCATCGGTGGTGTCATTAGATGGGAAAAATGACCCTGCATCGGTGATGTCATTGGATGGGAAAAATGACCCTGCATCGGTGGTGTCGTTGGATGGGAAAAATGACCCTGCATCGGTGGTGTCATTAGATGGGAAAAATGACCCTGCATCGGTGGTGTCATTAGATGGGAAAAATGACCCTGCATCGGTGGTGTCATTGGATAGGAAAAATGACCCTGCATCGGTGGTGTCATTAGATAGGAAAAATGACCCTGCATCGGTGGTGTCACTGGATGGAAAAAATGACCCTGCATCGGTGGTGTCATTAGATAGGAAAAATGACCCTGCATCGGTGGTGTCATTAGATGGGAAAAATGACCCTGCATCGGTGGTGTCATTAGATGGGAAAAATGACCCTGCATCGGTGGTGTCATTGGATAGGAAAAATGACCCTGCATCGGTGGTGTCATTAGATAGGAAAAATGACCCTGCATCGGTGGTGTCACTGGATGGAAAAAATGACCCTGCATCGGTGGTGTCATTAGATGGGAAAATGACCCTGCATCGGTGGTTTCATTAGATGGGAAAAATGACCCTGCATCGGTGGTGTCACTGGATGGAAAAAATGACCCTGCATCGGTGGTGTCATTAGATGGGAAAATGACCCTGCATCGGTGGTGTCATTAGATAGGAAAAATGACCCTGCATCGGTGATGTCATTGGATGGGAAAAATGAAACTGCATCGGTGGTGTCATTAGATGGGAAAATGACCCTGCATCGGTGGTGTCATTAGATGGGAAAAATGACCCTGCATCGGTGGTGTCATTAGATAGGAAAAATGACCCTGCATCGGTGGTGTCACTGGATGGAAAAAATGACCCTGCATCGGTGGTGTCACTGGATGGGAAAAATGACCCTGCATCGGTGGTGTCACTGGATGGGAAAAATGACCCTGCATCGGTGATGTCATTAGATAGGAAAAATGACCCTGCATCGGTGGTGTCACTGGATGGGAAAAATGACCCTGCATCGGTGGTGTCATTGGATGGGAAAAATGACCCTGCATCGGTGGTGTCACTGGATGGGAAAAATTACCCTGCATCGGTGATGTCATTAGATAGGAAAAATGACCCTGCATCGGTGATGTCATTAGATAGGAAAAATGACCCTGCATCGGTGATGTCATTAGATAGGAAAAATGACCCTGCATCGGTGGTGTCATTAGATGGAAAAATGGCCCTGCATCGGTGATGTCATTGGATAGGAAAAATGACCCTGCATCGGTGATGTCATTGGATAGGAAAAATGACCCTGCATCGGTGATGTCATTGGATGGGAAAAATGACCCTGCATCGGTGATGTCATTAGATAGGAAAAATGACCCTGCATCGGTGGTGTCATTAGATGGGAAAAATGACCCTCCATCGGTGGTGTCATTGGATGGGAAAAATGACCCTGCATCGGTGGTGTCATTAGATGGGAAAAATGACCCTGCATCGGTGGTGTCATTGGATAGGAAAAATGACCCTGCATCGGTGGTGTCATTAGATGGGAAAAATGACCCTGCATCGGTGGTGTCATTAGATAGGAAAAATGACCCTGCATCAGTGGTGTCATTGGATAGGAAAAATGACCCTGCATCGGTGATGTCATTAGATGGGAAAAATGACCCTGCATCGGTGATGTCATTAGATGGGAAAAATGACCCTGCATCGGTGGTGTCATTAGATGGGAAAAATGACCCTGCATCGGTGGTGTCACTGGATGGGAAAAATGACCCTGCATCGGTGGTGTCACTGGATGGGAAAAATGACCCTGCATCAGTGGTGTCATTGGATGGGAAAAATGACCCTGCATCGGTGGTGTCATTAGATGGGAAAATGACCCTGCATCGGTGATGTCATTAGATGGGAAAAATGACCCTGCATCGGTGGTGTCATTAGATGGGAAAATGACCCTGCATCGGTGATATCATTACATGGGGAAAATGACCCTGCATCGGTGATGTCATTAGATGGGAAAATGACCCTGCATCGGTGATGTCATTAGATAGGAAAAATGGCCCTGCATCGGTGGTGTCATTAGATGGGAAAAATGGCCCTGCATCGGTGGTGTCATTAGATGGGAAAAATGACCCTGCATCGGTGATGTCATTAGATGGGAAAAATGGCCCTGCATCGGTGGTGTCATTAGATAGGAAAAATGACCCTGCATCGGTGGTGTCATTAGATAGGAAAAATGACCCTGCATCGGTGGTGTCATTAGATAGGAAAAATGACCCTGCATCGGTGGTGTCACTGGATGGAAAAAATGACCCTGCATCGGTGGTGTCATTAGATAGGAAAAATGACCCTGCATCGGTGATGTCATTAGATGGGAAAAATGACCCTGCATCGGTGATGTCATTGGATAGGAAAAATGACCCTGCATCGGTGGTGTCATTAGATGGGAAAAATGACCCTGCATCGGTGGTGTCATTGGAAAGGAAAAATGACCCTGCATCGGTGATGTCATTGGAAAGGAAAAATGACCCTGCATCGGTGATGTCATTGGATAAGAAAAATGACCCTGCATCGGTGGTGTCATTAGATGGGAAAAATGACCCTGCATCGGTGGTGTCATTGGAAAGGAAAAATGACCCTGCATCGGTGGTGTCATTGGAAAGGAAAAATGACCCTGCATCGGTGGTGTCATTAGATAGGAAAAATGACCCTGCATCGGTGATGTCATTGGATAAGAAAAATGACCCTGCATCGGTGGTGTCATTAGATAGGAAAAATGACCCTGCATCGGTGGTGTCATTAGATGGGAAAAATGACCCTGCATCGGTGGTGTCGCTGGATGGGAAAAATGACCCTGCATCGGTGGTGTCATTGGATAGGAAAAATGACCCTGCATCGTGGTGTCATTAAATGGGAAAAATGACCCTGCATCGGTGGTGTCATTAAATGGGAAAAATGACCCTGCATCGGTGGTGTCATTGGATAGGAAAAATGACCCTGCATCGGTGGTGTCATTAAATGGGAAAAATGACCCTGCATCGGTGGTGTCACTGGATGGGAAAAATGACCCTGCATCGGTGGTGTCACTGGTTGGGAAAAATGACCCTGCATCGGTGGTGTCATTAGATGGGAAAAATGACCCTGCATCGGTGGTGTCATTAAATGGGAAAAATGACCCTGCATCGGTGGTGTCATTAGATGGGAAAAATGACCCTGCATCGGTGGTGTCATTAAATGGGAAAAATGACCCTGCATCGGTGGTGTCATTGGATAGGAAAAATGACCCTGCATCGGTGGTGTCATTGGATAGGAAAAATGACCCTGCATCGGTGGTGTCATTGGATAGGAAAAATGACCCTGCATCGGTGGTGTCATTAGATGGGAAAAATGACCCTGCATCGGTGGTGTCATTAGATAGGAAAAATGACCCTGCATCGGTGATGTCATTAGATAGGAAAAATGGCCCTGCATCGGTGATGTCATTAGATAGGAAAAATGACCCTGCATCGGTGATGTCATTAGATGGGAAAAATGACCCTGCATCGGTGGTGTCATTAGATAGGAAAAATGACCCTGCATCGGTGGTGTCACTGGATGGAAAAAATGACCCTGCATCGGTGGTGTCACTGGATGGGAAAAATGACCCTGCATCGGTGGTGTCACTGGATGGGAAAAATGACCCTGCATCGGTGATGTCATTAGATAGGAAAAATGACCCTGCATCGGTGGTGTCACTGGATGGGAAAAATGACCCTGCATCGGTGGTGTCATTGGATGGGAAAAATGACCCTGCATCGGTGGTGTCACTGGATGGGAAAAATTACCCTGCATCGGTGATGTCATTAGATAGGAAAAATGACCCTGCATCGGTGATGTCATTAGATAGGAAAAATGACCCTGCATCGGTGATGTCATTAGATAGGAAAAATGACCCTGCATCGGTGGTGTCATTAGATAGGAAAAATGACCCTGCATCGGTGATGTCATTGGATAAGAAAAATGACCCTGCATCGGTGATGTCATTGGATAGGAAAAATGACCCTGCATCGGTGATGTCATTGGATAGGAAAAATGACCCTGCATCGGTGATGTCATTGGATGGGAAAAATGACCCTGCATCGGTGATGTCATTAGATAGGAAAAATGACCCTGCATCGGTGGTGTCATTAGATGGGAAAAATGACCCTCCATCGGTGGTGTCATTGGATGGGAAAAATGACCCTGCATCGGTGGTGTCATTAGATGGGAAAAATGACCCTGCATCGGTGGTGTCATTAGATGGGAAAAATGACCCTGCATCGGTGATGTCATTAGATGGGAAAAATGACCCTGCATCGGTGGTGTCATTAGATGGGAAAAATGACCCTGCATCGGTGGTGTCACTGGATGGGAAAAATGACCCTGCATCGGTGGTGTCATTAGATGGGAAAAATGACCCTGCATCGGTGGTGTCATTGGATAGGAAAAATGACCCTGCATCGGTGGTGTCATTAGATGGGAAAAATGACCCTGCATCGGTGGTGTCATTGGATAGGAAAAATGACCCTGCATCGGTGGTGTCATTAGATGGGAAAAATGACCCTGCATCGGTGGTGTCATTAGATAGGAAAAATGACCCTGCATCAGTGGTGTCATTGGATAGGAAAAATGACCCTGCATCGGTGATGTCATTAGATGGGAAAAATGACCCTGCATCGGTGATGTCATTAGATGGGAAAAATGACCCTGCATCGGTGGTGTCATTAGATGGGAAAAATGACCCTGCATCGGTGGTGTCACTGGATGGGAAAAATGACCCTGCATCGGTGGTGTCACTGGATGGGAAAAATGACCCTGCATCAGTGGTGTCATTGGATGGGAAAAATGACCCTGCATCGGTGGTGTCATTAGATGGGAAAATGACCCTGCATCGGTGGTGTCATTAGATGGGAAAATGACCCTGCATCGGTGATATCATTACATGGGGAAAATGACCCTGCATCGGTGATGTCATTAGATGGGAAAATGACCCTGCATCGGTGATGTCATTAGATAGGAAAAATGGCCCTGCATCGGTGGTGTCATTAGATGGGAAAAATGGCCCTGCATCGGTGGTGTCATTAGATGGGAAAAATGACCCTGCATCGGTGATGTCATTAGATGGGAAAAATGGCCCTGCATCGGTGGTGTCATTAGATAGGAAAAATGACCCTGCATCGGTGGTGTCATTAGATAGGAAAAATGACCCTGCATCGGTGGTGTCATTAGATAGGAAAAATGACCCTGCATCGGTGGTGTCACTGGATGGAAAAAATGACCCTGCATCGGTGGTGTCATTAGATAGGAAAAATGACCCTGCATCGGTGATGTCATTAGATGGGAAAAATGACCCTGCATCGGTGATGTCATTGGATAGGAAAAATGACCCTGCATCGGTGGTGTCATTAGATGGGAAAAATGACCCTGCATCGGTGGTGTCATTGGAAAGGAAAAATGACCCTGCATCGGTGATGTCATTGGAAAGGAAAAATGACCCTGCATCGGTGATGTCATTGGATAAGAAAAATGACCCTGCATCGGTGGTGTCATTAGATGGGAAAAATGACCCTGCATCGGTAGTGTCATTGGAAAGGAAAAATGACCCTGCATCGGTGGTGTCATTGGAAAGGAAAAATGACCCTGCATCGGTGGTGTCATTAGATAGGAAAAATGACCCTGCATCGGTGATGTCATTGGATAAGAAAAATGACCCTGCATCGGTGGTGTCATTAGATAGGAAAAATGACCCTGCATCGGTGGTGTCATTAGATGGGAAAAATGACCCTGCATCGGTGGTGTCGCTGGATGGGAAAAATGACCCTGCATCGGTGGTGTCATTGGATAGGAAAAATGACCCTGCATCGTGGTGTCATTAAATGGGAAAAATGACCCTGCATCGGTGGTGTCATTAAATGGGAAAAATGACCCTGCATCGGTGGTGTCATTGGATAGGAAAAATGACCCTGCATCGGTGGTGTCATTAAATGGGAAAAATGACCCTGCATCGGTGGTGTCACTGGATGGGAAAAATGACCCTGCATCGGTGGTGTCACTGGTTGGGAAAAATGACCCTGCATCGGTGGTGTCATTAGATGGGAAAAATGACCCTGCATCGGTGGTGTCATTAAATGGGAAAAATGACCCTGCATCGGTGGTGTCATTAGATGGGAAAAATGACCCTGCATCGGTGGTGTCATTAAATGGGAAAAATGACCCTGCATCGGTGGTGTCATTGGATAGGAAAAATGACCCTGCATCGGTGGTGTCATTGGATAGGAAAAATGACCCTGCATCGGTGGTGTCATTGGATAGGAAAAATGACCCTGCATCGGTGGTGTCATTAGATGGGAAAAATGACCCTGCATCGGTGGTGTCATTAGATAGGAAAAATGACCCTGCATCGGTGATGTCATTAGATAGGAAAAATGGCCCTGCATCGGTGATGTCATTAGATGGGAAAAATGACCCTGCATCGGTGGTGTCATTAGATAGGAAAAATGACCCTGCATCGGTGATGTCATTAGATAGGAAAAATGACCCTGCATCGGTGGTGTCATTGGATAGGAAAAATGGCCCTGCATCGGTGGTGTCATTGGATAGGAAAAATGACCCTGCATCGGTGGTGTCATTAGATGGGAAAAATGACCCTGCATCGGTGGTGTCATTAGATAGGAAAAATGACCCTGCATCGGTGGTGTCATTGGATGGGAAAAATGACCCTGCATCGGTGATGTCATTAGATGGGAAAAATGACCCTGCATCGGTGGTGTCATTAGATAGGAAAAATGACCCTGCATCGGTGGTGTCACTGGATGGAAAAAATGACCCTGCATCGGTGGTGTCATTAGATGGGAAAATGACCCTGCATCGGTGGTGTCATTAGATGGGAAAATGACCCTGCATCGGTGGTTTCATTAGATGGGAAAAATGACCCTGCATCGGTGGTGTCACTGGATGGAAAAAATGACCCTGCATCGGTGGTGTCATTAGATGGGAAAATGACCCTGCATCGGTGGTGTCATTAGATAGGAAAAATGACCCTGCATCGGTGATGTCATTGGATGGGAAAAATGAAACTGCATCGGTGGTGTCATTAGATGGGAAAAATGACCCTGCATCGGTGGTGTCATTAGATGGAAAAAATGACCCTGCATCGGTGGTGTCACTGGATGGGAAAAATGACCCTGCATCGGTGATGTCATTAGATAGGAAAAATGACCCTGCATCGGTGGTGTCACTGGATGGGAAAAATGACCCTGCATCGGTGGTGTCATTGGATGGGAAAAATGACCCTGCATCGGTGGTGTCACTGGATGGGAAAAATTACCCTGCATCAGTGGTGTCATTAGATAGGAAAAATGACCCTGCATCGGTGATGTCATTAGATAGGAAAAATGACCCTGCATCGGTGGTGTCATTAGATGGAAAAATGGCCCTGCATCGGTGATGTCATTGGATAGGAAAAATGACCCTGCATCGGTGATGTCATTGGATAGGAAAAATGACCCTGCATCGGTGATGTCATTGGATGGGAAAAATGACCCTGCATCGGTGGTGTCATTAGATGGGAAAAATGACCCTGCATCGGTGGTGTCATTAGATGGGAAAAATGACCCTGCATCGGTGGTGTCATTAGATGGAAAAATGGCCCTGCATCGGTGATGTCATTGGATAGGAAAAATGACCCTGCATCGGTGATGTCATTGGATAGGAAAAATGACCCTGCATCGGTGATGTCATTGGATGGGAAAAATGACCCTGCATCGGTGGTGTCATTAGATGGGAAAAATGACCCTGCATCGGTGGTGTCATTAGATAGGAAAAATGACCCTGCATCGGTGGTGTCATTAGATGGAAAAATGGCCCTGCATCGGTGATGTCATTGGATAGGAAAAATGACCCTGCATCGGTGATGTCATTGGATAGGAAAAATGACCCTGCATCGGTGATGTCATTGGATGGGAAAAATGACCCTGCATCGGTGGTGTCATTAGATGGGAAAAATGACCCTGCATCGGTGGTGTCATTAGATAGGAAAAATGACCCTGCATCGGTGGTGTCATTGGATGGGAAAAATGACCCTGCATCGGTGGTGTCATTAGATGGGAAAAATGACCCTGCATCGGTGATGTCATTGGATGGGAAAAATGACCCTGCATCGGTGGTGTCGTTGGATGTGAAAAATGACCCTGCATCGGTGGTGTCATTAGATGGGAAAAATGACCCTGCATCGGTGGTGTCATTAGATGGGAAAAATGACCCTGCATCGGTGGTGTCATTGGATAGGAAAAATGACCCTGCATCGGTGGTGTCATTAGATAGGAAAAATGACCCTGCATCGGTGGTGTCACTGGATGGAAAAAATGACCCTGCATCGGTGGTGTCATTAGATGGGAAAATGACCCTGCATCGGTGGTGTCATTAGATAGGAAAAATGACCCTGCATCGGTGGTGTCATTAGATGGGAAAAATGACCCTGCATCGGTGGTGTCATTAGATGGGAAAAATGACCCTGCATCGGTGGTGTCATTGGATAGGAAAAATGACCCTGCATCGGTGGTGTCATTAGATAGGAAAAATGACCCTGCATCGGTGGTGTCACTGGATGGAAAAAATGACCCTGCATCGGTGGTGTCATTAGATGGGAAAATGACCCTGCATCGGTGGTTTCATTAGATGGGAAAAATGACCCTGCATCGGTGGTTTCATTAGATGGGAAAATGACCCTGCATCGGTGGTTTCATTAGATGGGAAAAATGACCCTGCATCGGTGGTTTCATTAGATGGGAAAATGACCCTGCATCGGTGGTTTCATTAGATGGGAAAAATGACCCTGCATCGGTGATGTCATTGGATGGGAAAAATGAAACTGCATCGGTGGTGTCATTAGATGGGAAAATGACCCTGCATCGGTGGTGTCATTAGATGGGAAAAATGACCCTGCATCGGTGGTGTCATTAGATAGGAAAAATGACCCTGCATCGGTGGTGTCACTGGATGGAAAAAATGACCCTGCATCGGTGGTGTCACTGGATGGGAAAAATGACCCTGCATCGGTGGTGTCACTGGATGGGAAAAATGACCCTGCATCGGTGATGTCATTAGATAGGAAAAATGACCCTGCATCGGTGGTGTCACTGGATGGGAAAAATGACCCTGCATCGGTGGTGTCATTGGATGGGAAAAATGACCCTGCATCGGTGGTGTCACTGGATGGGAAAAATTACCCTGCATCGGTGATGTCATTAGATAGGAAAAATGACCCTGCATCGGTGGTGTCATTGGATAGGAAAAATGACCCTGCATCGGTGATGTCATTAGATGGGAAAAATGACCCTGCATCGGTGGTGTCACTGGATGGGAAAAATGACCCTGCATCGGTGGTGTCATTAGATGGGAAAAATGACCCTGCATCGGTGGTGTCATTAGATGGGAAAAATGACCCTGCATCGGTGGTGTCATTGGATAGGAAAAATGACCCTGCATCGGTGATGTCATTAGATGGGAAAAATGACCCTGCATCGGTGATGTCATTAGATGGGAAAAATGACCCTGCATCGGTGGTGTCATTAGATGGGAAAAATGACCCTGCATCGGTGGTGTCACTGGATGGGAAAAATGACCCTGCATCGGTGGTGTCATTAGATGGGAAAAATGACCCTGCATCGGTGGTGTCATTGGATAGGAAAAATGACCCTGCATCGGTGGTGTCATTAGATGGGAAAAATGACCCTGCATCGGTGGTGTCATTGGATAGGAAAAATGACCCTGCATCGGTGGTGTCATTAGATGGGAAAAATGACCCTGCATCGGTGGTGTCATTAGATAGGAAAAATGACCCTGCATCGGTGGTGTCATTGGATAGGAAAAATGACCCTGCATCGGTGATGTCATTAGATGGGAAAAATGACCCTGCATCGGTGATGTCATTAGATGGGAAAAATGACCCTGCATCGGTGGTGTCATTAGATGGGAAAAATGACCCTGCATCGGTGGTGTCACTGGATGGGAAAAATGACCCTGCATCGGTGGTGTCACTGGATGGGAAAAATGACCCTGCATCAGTGGTGTCATTGGATGGGAAAAATGACCCTGCATCGGTGGTGTCATTAGATGGGAAAAATGACCCTGCATCAGTGGTGTCATTGGATGGGAAAAATGACCCTGCATCGGTGATGTCATTAGATGGGAAAAATGACCCTGCATCGGTGGTGTCACTGGATGGGAAAAATGACCCTGCATCGGTGGTGTCACTGGATGGGAAAAATGACCCTGCATCGGTGGTGTCACTGGATGGGAAAAATGACCCTGCATCGGTGGTGTCATTAGATGGGAAAATGACCCTGCATCGGTGATGTCATTAGATGGGAAAAATGACCCTGCATCGGTGGTGTCATTAGATGGGAAAATGACCCTGCATCGGTGATATCATTACATGGGGAAAATGACCCTGCATCGGTGATGTCATTAGATGGGAAAATGACCCTGCATCGGTGATGTCATTAGATAGGAAAAATGGCCCTGCATCGGTGGTGTCATTAGATTGGAAAAATGGCCCTGCATCGGTGGTGTCATTAGATGGGAAAAATGACCCTGCATCGGTGATGTCATTAGATGGGAAAAATGGCCCTGCATCGGTGGTGTCATTAGATAGGAAAAATGACCCTGCATCGGTGGTGTCATTAGATAGGAAAAATGACCCTGCATCGGTGGTGTCACTGGATGGAAAAAATGACCCTGCATCGGTGGTGTCATTAGATAGGAAAAATGACCCTGCATCGGTGATGTCATTAGATGGGAAAAATGACCCTGCATCGGTGATGTCATTGGATAGGAAAAATGACCCTGCATCGGTGGTGTCACTGGATGGGAAAAATGACCCTGCATCAGTGGTGTCATTGGATGGGAAAAATGACCCTGCATCGGTGGTGTCACTGGATGGGAAAAATGACCCTGCATCGGTGGTGTCATTAGATGGGAAAAATGACCCTGCATCGGTGATGTCACTGGATGGGAAAAATGACCCTGCATCGGTGGTGTCATTAGATGGGAAAATGACCCTGCATCGGTGATGTCATTAGATGGGAAAAATGACCCTGCATCGGTGGTGTCATTAGATGGGAAAATGACCCTGCATCGGTGATATCATTACATGGGGAAAATGACCCTGCATCGGTGGTGTCATTAGATGGGAAAAATGACCCTGCATCGGTGATGTCATTAGATGGGAAAATGACCCTGCATCGGTGATGTCATTAGATAGGAAAAATGGCCCTGCATCGGTGGTGTCATTAGATGGGAAAAATGGCCCTGCATCGGTGGTGTCATTAGATGGGAAAAATGACCCTGCATCGGTGATGTCATTAGATGGAAAAAATGGCCCTGCATCGGTGATGTCATTAGATGGGAAAAATGACCCTGCATCGGTGATGTCATTAGATGGGAAAAATGACCCTGCATCGGTGGTGTCATTGGATGGGAAAAATGACCCTGCATCGGTGATGTCATTAGATGGGAAAAATGACCCTGCATCGGTGGTGTCATTGGATAGGAAAAATGACCCTGCATCGGTGGTGTCATTAGATGGGAAAAATGACCCTGCATCGGTGGTGTCATTAGATGGGAAAAATGACCCTGCATCGGTGGTGTCATTAGATAGGAAAAATGACCCTGCATCGGTGGTGTCACTGGATGGAAAAAATGACCCTGCATCGGTGGTGTCATTAGATGGGAAAATGACCCTGCATCGGTGGTGTCATTAGATGGGAAAATGACCCTGCATCGGTGGTGTCATTAGATAGGAAAAATGACCCTGCATCGGTGATGTCATTAGATGGGAAAAATGACCCTGCATCGGTGGTGTCATTGGATGGGAAAAATGACCCTGCATCGGTGATGTCATTAGATGGGAAAAATGACCCTGCATCGGTGGTGTCACTGGATGGAAAAAATGACCCTGCATCGGTGGTGTCACTGGATGGGAAAAATGACCCTGCATCGGTGGTGTCACTGGATGGGAAAAATGACCCTGCATCGGTGATGTCATTAGATAGGAAAAATGACCCTGCATCGGTGGTGTCACTGGATGGGAAAAATGACCCTGCATCGGTGGTGTCATTGGATGGGAAAAATGACCCTGCATCGGTGGTGTCACTGGATGGGAAAAATGACCCTGCATCGGTGGTGTCATTAGATGGGAAAAATGACCCTGCATCGGTGATGTCATTGGATAGGAAAAATGACCCTGCATCGGTGATGTCATTAGATAGGAAAAATGACCCTGCATCGGTGATGTCATTAGATAGGAAAAATGACCCTGCATCGGTGGTGTCATTAGATGGAAAAATGGCCCTGCATCGGTGATGTCATTGGATAGGAAAAATGACCCTGCATCGGTGATGTCATTGGATAGGAAAAATGACCCTGCATCGGTGGTGTCATTAGATGGGAAAAATGACCCTGCATCGGTGATGTCATTGGATGGGAAAAATGACCCTGCATCGGTGGTGTCATTAGATGGGAAAAATGACCCTGCATCGGTGGTGTCATTGGATGGGAAAAATGACCCTGCATCGGTGGTGTCGTTGGATGGGAAAAATGACCCTGCATCGGTGGTGTCATTAGATGGGAAAAATGACCCTGCATCGGTGGTGTCATTGGATGGTAAAAATGACCCTGCATCGGTGATGTCATTGGATAGGAAAAATGACCCTGCATCGGTGATGTCATTAGATGGGAAAAATGACCCTGCATCGGTGGTGTCACTGGATAGGAAAAATGACCCTGCATCGGTGGTGTCATTGGATAGGAAAAATGACCCTGCATCGGTGGTGTCACTGGATGGGAAAAATGACCCTGCATCGGTGGTGTCATTGGATGGGAAAAATGACCCTGCATCGGTGGTGTCATTGGATAGGAAAAATGACCCTGCATCGGTGGTGTCATTAGATGGGAAAAATGACCCTGCATCGGTGGTGTCATTGGATGGGAAAAATGACCCTGCATCGGTGGTGTCATTAGATGGGAAAAATGACCCTGCATCGGTGGTGTCACTGGATGGGAAAAATGACCCTGCATCGGTGGTGTCATTAGATGGGAAAATGACCCTGCATCGGTGATATCATTACATGGGGAAAATGACCCTGCATCGGTGGTGTCACTGGATGGGAAAAATGACCCTGCATCGGTGGTGTCATTAGATGGGAAAATGACCCTGCATCGGTGATATCATTACATGGGGAAAATGACCCTGCATCGGTGATGTCATTAGATGGGAAAATGACCCTGCATCGGTGATGTCATTAGATAGGAAAAATGGCCCTGCATCGGTGGTGTCATTAGATGGGAAAAATGACCCTGCATCGGTGATGTCATTAGATGGGAAAAATGACCCTGCATCGGTGATGTCATTAGATGGGAAAAATGACCCTGCATCGGTGATGTCATTAGATGGGAAAAATGACCCTGCATCGGTGATGTCATTAGATGGGAAAAATAACCCTGCATCGGTGATGTCATTGGATAGGAAAAATGACCCTGCATCAGTGGTGTCATTGGATAGGAAAAATGACCCTGCATCGGTGGTGTCATTGGATAGGAAAAATGACCCTGCATCGGTGGTGTCACTGGATGGGAAAAATGACCCTGCATCGGTGGTGTCATTAGATGGGAAAATGACCCTGCATCGGTGATATCATTACATGGGAAAAATGACCCTGCATCGGTGATGTCATTAGATGGGAAAAATGACCCTGCATCGGTGATGTCATTGGATAGGAAAAATGACCCTGCATCAGTGGTGTCATTGGATGGGAAAAATGACCCTGCATCGGTGGTGTCAATGGATGGGAAAAATGACCCTGCATCGGTGGTGTCATTAGATGGGAAAAATGACCCTGCATCGGTGGTGTCACTGGATGGGAAAAATGACCCTGCATCGGTGGTGTCACTGGATGGGAAAAATGACCCTGCATCGGTGGTGTCATTAGATGGGAAAATGACCCTGCATCGGTGATGTCATTAGATGGGAAAAATGACCCTGCATCGGTGGTGTCATTAGATGGGAAAATGACCCTGCATCGGTGATATCATTACATGGGGAAAATGACCCTGCATCGGTGATGTCATTAGATGGGAAAATGACCCTGCATCGGTGATATCATTACATGGGGAAAATGACCCTGCATCGGTGGTGTCATTAGATGGGAAAATGACCCTGCATCGGTGATGTCATTAGATGGGAAAAATGACCCTGCATCGGTGATGTCATTAGATAGGAAAAATGGCCCTGCATCGGTGGTGTCATTAGATGGGAAAAATGGCCCTGCATCGGTGGTGTCATTAGATGGGAAAAATGACCCTGCATCGGTGATGTCATTAGATGGGAAAAATGGCCCTGCATCGGTGGTGTCACTGGATGGGAAAAATGACCCTGCATCGGTGGTGTCACTGGATGGGAAAAATGACCCTGCATCGGTGGTGTCATTGGATAGGAAAAATGACCCTGCATCGGTGGTGTCATTAGATGGGAAAAATGACCCTGCATCGGTGGTGTCATTAGATGGGAAAAATGACCCTGCATCGGTGGTGTCATTAGATAGGAAAAATGACCCTGCATCGGTGGTGTCATTAGATAGGAAAAATGACCCTGCATCGGTGGTGTCACTGGATGGAAAAAATGACCCTGCATCGGTGGTGTCATTAGATGGGAAAATGACCCTGCATCGGTGGTGTCATTAGATGGGAAAATGACCCTGCATCGGTGGTGTCATTAGATAGGAAAAATGACCCTGCATCGGTGATGTCATTAGATGGGAAAAATGACCCTGCATCGGTGGTGTCATTGGATGGGAAAAATGACCCTGCATCGGTGATGTCATTAGATGGGAAAAATGACCCTGCATCGGTGGTGTCACTGGATGGGAAAAATGACCCTGCATCGGTGGTGTCATTAGATGGGAAAAATGACCCTGCATCGGTGATGTCATTAGATAGGAAAAATGACCCTGCATCGGTGATGTCATTAGATAGGAAAAATGACCCTGCATCGGTGATGTCATTAGATAGGAAAAATGACCCTGCATCGGTGATGTCATTGGATAGGAAAAATGACCCTGCATCGGTGATGTCATTGGATAGGAAAAATGACCCTGCATCGGTGGTGTCATTAGATGGGAAAAATGACCCTGCATCGGTGATGTCATTGGATGGGAAAAATGACCCTGCATCGGTGGTGTCATTAGATGGGAAAAATGACCCTGCATCGGTGGTGTCATTGGATGGGAAAAATGACCCTGCATCGGTGGTGTCATTAGATGGGAAAAATGACCCTGCATCGGTGGTGTCATTGGATGGGAAAAATGACCCTGCATCGGTGATGTCATTGGATAGGAAAAATGACCCTGCATCGGTGGTGTCATTAGATGGGAAAAATGACCCTGCATCGGTGGTGTCATTGGATAGGAAAAATGACCCTGCATCGGTGATGTCATTAGATGGGAAAAATGACCCTGCATCGGTGATGTCATTAGATGGGAAAAATGACCCTGCATCGGTGGTGTCACTGGATGGGAAAAATGACCCTGCATCGGTGGTGTCATTAGATGGGAAAAATGACCCTGCATCGGTGGTGTCATTGGATAGGAAAAATGACCCTGCATCGGTGATGTCATTAGATGGGAAAAATGACCCTGCATCGGTGGTGTCATTGGATAGGAAAAATGACCCTGCATCGGTGGTGTCATTAGATGGGAAAAATGACCCTGCATCGGTGGTGTCATTAGATGGGAAAAATGACCCTGCATCGATGGTGTCACTGGATGGGAAAAATGACCCTGCATCGGTGGTGTCATTAGATGGGAAAAATGACCCTGCATCGGTGATGTCATTAGATGGGAAAAATAACCCTGCTTCGGTGATGTCATTGGATAGGAAAAATGACCCTGCATCGGTGGTGTCATTGGATAGGAAAAATGACCCTGCATCGGTGGTGTCATTGGATAGGAAAAATGACCCTGCATCGGTGGTGTCATTGGATAGGAAAAATGACCCTGCATCGGTGGTGTCATTGGATAGGAAAAATGACCCTGCATCGGTGGTGTCACTGGATGGGAAAAATGACCCTGCATCGGTGGTGTCATTAGATGGGAAAATGACCCTGCATCGGTGATATCATTACATGGGAAAAATGACCCTGCATCGGTGGTGTCATTAGATGGGAAAAATGACCCTGCATCGGTGGTGTCATTGGATGGGAAAAATGACCCTGCATCGGTGGTGTCATTGGATAGGAAAAATGACCCTGCATCGGTGGTGTCATTAGATGGGAAAAATGACCCTGCATCGGTGGTGTCATTGGATGGGAAAAATGACCCTGCATCGGTGGTGTCATTAGATGGGAAAAATGACCCTGCATCGGTGGTGTCACTGGATGGGAAAAATGACCCTGCATCGGTGGTGTCACTGGATGGGAAAAATGACCCTGCATCGGTGGTGTCATTAGATGGGAAAATGACCCTGCATCGGTGATATCATTACATGGGGAAAATGACCCTGCATCGGTGATGTCATTAGATGGGAAAATGACCCTGCATCGGTGGTGTCACTGGATGGGAAAAATGACCCTGCATCGGTGGTGTCACTGGATGGGAAAAATGACCCTGCATCGGTGGTGTCATTAGATGGGAAAATGACCCTGCATCGGTGATATCATTACATGGGGAAAATGACCCTGCATCGGTGATGTCATTAGATGGGAAAATGACCCTGCATCGGTGATGTCATTAGATAGGAAAAATGGCCCTGCATCGGTGGTGTCATTAGATGGGAAAAATGACCCTGCATCGGTGATGTCATTAGATGGGAAAAATGACCCTGCATCGGTGATGTCATTAGATGGGAAAAATGACCCTGCATCGGTGATGTCATTAGATGGGAAAAATGACCCTGCATCGGTGATGTCATTAGATGGGAAAAATAACCCTGCATCGGTGATGTCATTGGATAGGAAAAATGACCCTGCATCAGTGGTGTCATTGGATAGGAAAAATGACCCTGCATCGGTGGTGTCATTGGATAGGAAAAATGACCCTGCATCGGTGGTGTCACTGGATGGGAAAAATGACCCTGCATCGGTGGTGTCATTAGATGGGAAAATGACCCTGCATCGGTGATATCATTACATGGGAAAAATGACCCTGCATCGGTGATGTCATTAGATGGGAAAAATGACCCTGCATCGGTGATGTCATTGGATAGGAAAAATGACCCTGCATCGGTGGTGTCACTGGATGGGAAAAATGACCCTGCATCAGTGGTGTCATTGGATGGGAAAAATGACCCTGCATCGGTGGTGTCACTGGATGGGAAAAATGACCCTGCATCGGTGGTGTCAATGGATGGGAAAAATGACCCTGCATCGGTGGTGTCATTAGATGGGAAAAATGACCCTGCATCGGTGGTGTCACTGGATGGGAAAAATGACCCTGCATCGGTGGTGTCACTGGATGGGAAAAATGACCCTGCATCGGTGGTGTCATTAGATGGGAAAATGACCCTGCATCGGTGATGTCATTAGATGGGAAAAATGACCCTGCATCGGTGGTGTCACTGGATGGAAAAAATGACCCTGCATCGGTGGTGTCATTAGATAGGAAAAATGACCCTGCATCGGTGGTGTCATTAGATAGGAAAAATGACCCTGCATCGGTGGTGTCATTAGATAGGAAAAATGACCCTGCATCGGTGGTGTCATTAGATAGGAAAAATGACCCTGCATCGGTGGTGTCACTGGATGGAAAAAATGACCCTGCATCGGTGGTGTCATTAGATGGGAAAATGACCCTGCATCGGTGGTGTCATTAGATGGGAAAATGACCCTGCATCGGTGGTGTCATTAGATAGGAAAAATGACCCTGCATCGGTGATGTCATTAGATGGGAAAAATGACCCTGCATCGGTGGTGTCATTGGATAGGAAAAATGACCCTGCATCGGTGGTGTCATTAGATAGGAAAAATGACCCTGCATCGGTGGTGTCACTGGATGGAAAAAATGACCCTGCATCGGTGGTGTCACTGGATGGGAAAAATGACCCTGCATCGGTGGTGTCACTGGATGGGAAAAATGACCCTGCATCGGTGATGTCATTAGATAGGAAAAATGACCCTGCATCGGTGGTGTCACTGGATGGGAAAAATGACCCTGCATCGGTGGTGTCATTGGATGGGAAAAATGACCCTGCATCGGTGGTGTCATTAGATGGGAAAAATGACCCTGCATCGGTGATGTCATTGGATGGGAAAAATGACCCTGCATCGGTGATGTCATTAGATAGGAAAAATGACCCTGCATCGGTGATGTCATTAGATAGGAAAAATGACCCTGCATCGGTGATGTCATTAGATAGGAAAAATGACCCTGCATCGGTGGTGTCATTAGATGGAAAAATGGCCCTGCATCGGTGATGTCATTGGATAGGAAAAATGACCCTGCATCGGTGATGTCATTGGATAGGAAAAATGACCCTGCATCGGTGGTGTCATTAGATGGGAAAAATGACCCTGCATCGGTGATGTCATTGGATGGGAAAAATGACCCTGCATCGGTGGTGTCATTAGATGGGAAAAATGACCCTGCATCGGTGGTGTCATTGGATGGGAAAAATGACCCTGCATCGGTGGTGTCGTTGGATGGGAAAAATGACCCTGCATCGGTGGTGTCATTAGATGGGAAAAATGACCCTGCATCGGTGGTGTCATTGGATGGGAAAAATGACCCTGCATCGGTGATGTCATTGGATAGGAAAAATGACCCTGCATCGGTGGTGTCATTAGATGGGAAAAATGACCCTGCATCGGTGGTGTCATTGGATAGGAAAAATGACCCTGCATCGGTGATGTCATTAGATGGGAAAAATGACCCTGCATCGGTGATGTCATTAGATGGGAAAAATGACCCTGCATCGGTGGTGTCACTGGATGGGAAAAATGACCCTGCATCGGTGGTGTCATTAGATGGGAAAAATGACCCTGCATCGGTGGTGTCACTGGTTGGGAAAAATGACCCTGCATCGGTGGTGTCATTAGATGGGAAAAATGACCCTGCATCGGTGGTGTCATTAGATGGGAAAAATGACCCTGCATCGGTGGTGTCATTAGATAGGAAAAATGACCCTGCATCGGTGGTGTCATTAGATTGGAAAAATGACCCTGCATCGGTGGTGTCATTAGATGGGAAAAATGACCCTGCATCGGTGATGTCATTAGATAGGAAAAATGACCCTGCATCGGTGATGTCATTAGATAGGAAAAATGACCCTGCATCGGTGATGTCATTAGATAGGAAAAATGACCCTGCATCGGTGGTGTCACTGGATGGGAAAAATGACCCTGCATCGGTGGTGTCACTAGATGGGAAAAATGACCCTGCATCGGTGGTGTCACTGGATGGGAAAAATGACCCTGCATCGGTGGTGTCACTGGATGGGAAAAATGACCCTGCATCGGTGGTGTCACTGGATGGGAAAAATGACCCTGCATCGGTGATGTCATTAGATAGGAAAAATGACCCTGCATCGGTGGTGTCATTAGATGGGAAAAATGACCCTGCATCGGTGGTGTCATTAGATGGGAAAAATGACCCTGCATCGGTGGTGTCATTAGATGGGAAAAATGACCCTGCATCGGTGGTGTCATTAGATGGGAAAAATGACCCTGCATCGGTGGTGTCACTGGATGGGAAAAATGACCCTGCATCGGTGATGTCATTAGATAGGAAAAATGACCCTGCATCGGTGGTGTCACTGGTTGGGAAAAATGACCCTGCATCGGTGGTGTCATTAGATAGGAAAAATGACCCTGCATCGGTGGTGTCACTGGATGGGAAAAATGACCCTGCATCGGTGGTGTCATTAGATAGGAAAAATGACCCTGCATCGGTGATGTCATTGGATGGGAAAAATGACCCTGCATCGGTGATGTCATTAGATGGGAAAAATGACCCTGCATCGGTGGTGTCATTAAATGGGAAAAATGACCCTGCATCGGTGGTGTAATTAAATGGGAAAAATGACCCTGCATCGGTGGTGTCACTGGATGGGAAAAATGACCCTGCATCGGTGATGTCATTGGATGGGAAAAATGACCCTGCATCGGTGGTGTCATTGGATAGGAAAAATGACCCTGCATCGGTGGTGTCATTGGATAGGAAAAATGACCCTGCATCGGTGATGTCATTAGATGGGAAAAATGACCCTGCATCGGTGGTGTCATTGGATGGGAAAAATGACCCTGCATCGGTGATGTCATTTGATAGGAAAAATGACCCTGCATCGGTGATGTCATTAGATGGGAAAAATGACCCTGCATCGGTGATATCATTAGATGGGAAAAATGACCCTGCATCGGTGATGTCATTAGATGGGAAAAATGACCCTGCATCGGTGGTGTCATTAGATGGGAAAAATGACCCTGCATCGGTGATGTCATTAGATGGGAAAAATGACCCTGCATCGGTGATGTCATTAGATGGGAAAAATGACCCTGCATCGGTGGTGTCATTAGATGGGAAAAATGACCCTGCATCGGTGATGTCATTAGATGGGAAAAATGACCCTGCATCGGTGATATCATTAGATGGGAAAAATTACCCTGCATCGGTGGTGTCATTAGATGGGAAAAATGACCCTGCATCGGTGGTGTCATTAGATGGGAAAAATGACCCTGCATCGGTGGTGTCATTGGATGGGAAAAATGACCCTGCATCGGTGGTGTCATTGGATAGGAAAAATGACCCTGCATCGGTGATGTCATTAGATGGGAAAAATGACCCTGCATCGGTGATGTCATTAGATGGGAAAAATGACCCTGCATCGGTGGTGTCATTAGATGGGAAAAATGACCCTGCATCGGTGGTGTCACTGGATGGGAAAAATGACCCTGCATCGGTGGTGTCATTAGATGGGAAAAATGACCCTGCATCGGTGGTGTCATTGGATAGGAAAAATGACCCTGCATCGGTGATGTCATTAGATGGGAAAAATGACCCTGCATCGGTGGTGTCATTAGATGGGAAAAATGACCCTGCATCGGTGGTGTCACTGGTTGGGAAAAATGACCCTGCATCGGTGGTGTCATTAGATGGGAAAAATGACCCTGCATCGGTGGTGTCACTGGATGGGAAAAATGACCCTGCATCAGTGGTGTCACTGGATGGGAAAAATGACCCTGCATCGGTGGTGTCACTGGATGGGAAAAATGACCCTGCATCGGTGATGTCATTGGATAGGAAAAATGACCCTGCATCGGTGGTGTCAATGGATGGGAAAAATGACCCTGCATCGGTGGTGTCATTAGATGGGAAAAATGACCCTGCATCGGTGGTGTCACTGGATGGGAAAAATGACCCTGCATCGGTGGTGTCATTGGATAGGAAAAATGACCCTGCATCGTGGTGTCATTAAATGGGAAAAATGACCCTGCATCGGTGGTGTCATTAAATGGGAAAAATGACCCTGCATCGGTGGTGTCATTGGATAGGAAAAATGACCCTGCATCGGTGGTGTCATTGGATAGGAAAAATGACCCTGCATCGGTGGTGTCATTGGATAGGAAAAATGACCCTGCATCGTGGTGTCATTAAATGGGAAAAATGACCCTGCATCGGTGGTGTCATTAAATGGGAAAAATGACCCTGCATCGGTGGTGTCATTGGATAGGAAAAATGACCCTGCATCGGTGGTGTCATTGGATAGGAAAAATGACCCTGCATCGGTGGTGTCATTAAATGGGAAAAATGACCCTGCATCGGTGGTGTCATTGGATAGGAAAAATGACCCTGCATCGGTGGTGTCACTGGATGGGAAAAATGACCCTGCATCGTTGGTGTCACTGGTTGGGAAAAATGACCCTGCATCGGTGGTGTCATTAGATTGGAAAAATGACCCTGCATCGGTGGTGTCATTAGATGGGAAAAATGACCCTGCATCGGTGGTGTCATTAAATGGGAAAAATGACCCTGCATCGGTGGTGTCACTGGATGGGAAAAATGACCCTGCATCGGTGGTGTCACTGGTTGGGAAAAATGACCCTGCATCGGTGGTGTCATTAGATGGGAAAAATGACCCTGCATCGGTGGTGTCATTAGATGGGAAAAATGACCCTGCATCGGTGGTGTCATTAGATTGGAAAAATGACCCTGCATCGGTGGTGTCATTAGATGGGAAAAATGACCCTGCATCGGTGATGTCATTAGATAGGAAAAATGACCCTGCATCGGTGATGTCATTAGATAGGAAAAATGACCCTGCATCGGTGATGTCATTAGATAGGAAAAATGACCCTGCATCGGTGATGTCATTAGATAGGAAAAATGACCCTGCATCGGTGGTGTCACTGGATGGGAAAAATGACCCTGCATCGGTGATGTCATTAGATAGGAAAAATGACCCTGCATCGGTGGTGTCATTAGATGGGAAAAATGACCCTGCATCGGTGGTGTCATTAGATGGGAAAAATGACCCTGCATCGGTGGTGTCACTGGATGGGAAAAATGACCCTGCATCGGTGGTGTCACTGGATGGGAAAAATGACCCTGCATCGGTGGTGTCATTAGATGGGAAAAATGACCCTGCATCGGTGATGTCATTAGATAGGAAAAATGACCCTGCATCGGTGGTGTCACTGGTTGGGAAAAATGACCCTGCATCGGTGGTGTCATTAGATAGGAAAAATGACCCTGCATCGGTGGTGTCACTGGATGGGAAAAATGACCCTGCATCGGTGGTGTCATTAGATAGGAAAAATGACCCTGCATCGGTGATGTCATTGGATGGGAAAAATGACCCTGCATCGGTGATGTCATTAGATGGGAAAAATGACCCTGCATCGGTGGTGTCATTAAATGGGAAAAATGACCCTGCATCGGTGGTGTCATTGGATAGGAAAAATGACCCTGCATCGGTGGTGTCATTGGATAGGAAAAATGACCCTGCATCGGTGGTGTCATTAGATGGGAAAAATGACCCTGCATCGGTGATGTCATTAGATAGGAAAAATGACCCTGCATCGGTGATGTCATTGGATAGGAAAAATGACCCTGCATCGGTGATGTCATTGGATGGGAAAAATGACCCTGCATCGGTGATGTCATTGGATAGGAAAAATGACCCTGCATCGGTGGTGTCATTGGATAGGAAAAATGACCCTGCATCGGTGGTGTCATTAAATGGGAAAAATGACCCTGCATCGTGGTGTCATTAAATGGGAAAAATGACCCTGCATCGGTGGTGTCATTAAATGGGAAAAATGACCCTGCATCGGTGGTGTCATTGGATAGGAAAAATGACCCTGCATCGGTGGTGTCATTGGATAGGAAAAATGACCCTGCATCGGTGGTGTCATTGGATAGGAAAAATGACCCTGCATCGTGGTGTCATTAAATGGGAAAAATGACCCTGCATCGGTGGTGTCATTAAATGGGAAAAATGACCCTGCATCGGTGGTGTCATTGGATAGGAAAAATGACCCTGCATCGGTGGTGTCATTGGATAGGAAAAATGACCCTGCATCGGTGGTGTCATTAAATGGGAAAAATGACCCTGCATCGGTGGTGTCATTGGATAGGAAAAATGACCCTGCATCGGTGGTGTCACTGGATGGGAAAAATGACCCTGCATCGTTGGTGTCACTGGTTGGGAAAAATGACCCTGCATCGGTGGTGTCATTAGATTGGAAAAATGACCCTGCATCGGTGGTGTCATTAGATGGGAAAAATGACCCTGCATCGGTGGTGTCATTAAATGGGAAAAATGACCCTGCATCGGTGGTGTCATTGGATAGGAAAAATGACCCTGCATCGGTGGTGTCATTGGATAGGAAAAATGACCCTGCATCGGTGGTGTCATTAAATGGGAAAAATGACCCTGCATCGGTGGTGTCACTGGATGGGAAAAATGACCCTGCATCGGTGGTGTCACTGGTTGGGAAAAATGACCCTGCATCGGTGGTGTCATTAGATGGGAAAAATGACCCTGCATCGGTGGTGTCATTAGATGGGAAAAATGACCCTGCATCGGTGGTGTCATTAGATTGGAAAAATGACCCTGCATCGGTGGTGTCATTAGATGGGAAAAATGACCCTGCATCGGTGATGTCATTAGATAGGAAAAATGACCCTGCATCGGTGATGTCATTAGATAGGAAAAATGACCCTGCATCGGTGATGTCATTAGATAGGAAAAATGACCCTGCATCGGTGATGTCATTAGATAGGAAAAATGACCCTGCATCGGTGGTGTCACTGGATGGGAAAAATGACCCTGCATCGGTGATGTCATTAGATAGGAAAAATGACCCTGCATCGGTGATGTCATTAGATGGGAAAAATGACCCTGCATCGGTGATGTCATTAGATAGGAAAAATGACCCTGCATCGGTGGTGTCACTGGATGGGAAAAATGACCCTGCATCGGTGATGTCATTAGATAGGAAAAATGACCCTGCATCGGTGATGTCATTAGATGGGAAAAATGACCCTGCATCGGTGATGTCATTAGATGGGAAAAATGACCCTGCATCGGTGATGTCATTAGATGGGAAAAATGACCCTGCATCGGTGATGTCATTAGATAGGAAAAATGACCCTGCATCGGTGGTGTCACTGGATGGAAAAAATGACCCTGCATCGGTGGTGTCATTGGATAGGAAAAATGACCCTGCATCGGTGGTGTCATTAGATGGGAAAAATGACCCTGCATCGGTGGTGTCATTAGATGGGAAAAATGACCCTGCATCGGTGGTGTCATTAGATGGGAAAAATGACCCTGCATCGGTGGTGTCACTGGATGGGAAAAATGACCCTGCATCGGTGGTGTCACTGGATGGGAAAAATGACCCTGCATCGGTGGTGTCATTAGATGGGAAAAATGACCCTGCATCGGTGATGTCATTAGATAGGAAAAATGACCCTGCATCGGTGGTGTCACTGGTTGGGAAAAATGACCCTGCATCGGTGGTGTCATTAGATAGGAAAAATGACCCTGCATCGGTGGTGTCACTGGATGGGAAAAATGACCCTGCATCGGTGGTGTCATTAGATAGGAAAAATGACCCTGCATCGGTGGTGTCATTAAATGGGAAAAATGACCCTGCATCGGTGGTGTCATTGGATAGGAAAAATGACCCTGCATCGGTGATGTCATTAGATGGGAAAAATGACCCTGCATCGGTGGTGTCATTAAATGGGAAAAATGACCCTGCATCGGTGGTGTCATTGGATAGGAAAAATGACCCTGCATCGGTGGTGTCATTGGATAGGAAAAATGACCCTGCATCGGTGGTGTCATTAGATGGGAAAAATGACCCTGCATCGGTGATGTCATTAGATAGGAAAAATGACCCTGCATCGGTGATGTCATTGGATAGGAAAAATGACCCTGCATCGGTGATGTCATTGGATGGGAAAAATGACCCTGCATCGGTGATGTCATTGGATAGGAAAAATGACCCTGCATCGGTGGTGTCATTGGATAGGAAAAATGACCCTGCATCGGTGGTGTCATTAGATGGGAAAAATTACCCTGCATCGGTGGTGTCATTGGATAGGAAAAATGGCCCTGCATCGGTGGTGTCACTGGATGGGAAAAATGACCCTGCATCGGTGGTGTCACTGGATGGAAAAAATGACCCTGCATCGGTGGTGTCACTGGTTGGGAAAAATGACCCTGCATCGGTGGTGTCATTGGATAGGAAAAATGACCCTGCATCGGTGGTGTCATTAGATGGGAAAAATGGCCCTGCATCGGTGATGTCATTGGATGAGAAAAATGGCCCTGCATCGGTGATGTCATTAGATGGGAAAAATGACCCTGCATCGGTGATGTCATTAGATTGGAAAAATGACCCTGCATCGGTGATGTCATTAGATAGGAAAAATGACCCTGCATCGGTGATGTCATTGGATGGGAAAAATGACCCTGCATCGGTGATGTCATTAGATGGGAAAAATGACCCTGCATCGGTGATGTCATTAGATAGGAAAAATGACCCTGCATCGGTGATGTCATTAGATAGGAAAAATGACCCTGCATCGGTGATGTCATTGGATGGGAAAAATGACCCTGCATCGGTGGTGTCATTAGATGGGAAAAATGACCCTGCATCGGTGGTGTCATTAGATGGGAAAAATGACCCTGCATCGGTGGTGTCATTGGATGGGAAAAATGACCCAGCATCGGTGGTGTCATTGGAAAGGAAAAATGACCCTGCATCGGTGGTGTCATTAGATAGGAAAAATGACCCTGCATCGGTGATGTCATTGGATGGGAAAAATGACCCTGCATCGGTGGTGTCATTAGATGGGAAAAATGACCCTGCATCGGTGGTGTCATTGGAAAGGAAAAATGACCCTGCATCGGTGATGTCATTGGAAAGGAAAAATGACCCTGCATCGGTGATGTCATTGGATAAGAAAAATGACCCTGCATCGGTGGTGTCATTAGATGGGAAAAATGACCCTGCATCGGTGGTGTCATTGGAAAGGAAAAATGACCCTGCATCGGTGGTGTCATTGGAAAGGAAAAATGACCCTGCATCGGTGGTGTCATTAGATGGGAAAAATGACCCTGCATCGGTGGTGTCACTGGATGGGAAAAATGACCCTGCATCGGTGGTGTCACTGGTTGGGAAAAATGACCCTGCATCGGTGGTGTCATTGGATAGGAAAAATGACCCTGCATCGTGGTGTCATTAAATGGGAAAAATGACCCTGCATCGGTGGTGTCATTAAATGGGAAAAATGACCCTGCATCGGTGGTGTCATTGGATAGGAAAAATGACCCTGCATCGTGGTGTCATTAAATGGGAAAAATGACCCTGCATCGGTGGTGTCATTAAATGGGAAAAATGACCCTGCATCGGTGGTGTCATTGGATAGGAAAAATGACCCTGCATCGGTGGTGTCATTAAATGGGAAAAATGACCCTGCATCGGTGGTGTCACTGGATGGGAAAAATGACCCTGCATCGGTGGTGTCACTGGTTGGGAAAAATGACCCTGCATCGGTGGTGTCATTAGATGGGAAAAATGACCCTGCATCGGTGGTGTCATTAAATGGGAAAAATGACCCTGCATCGGTGGTGTCATTAGATGGGAAAAATGACCCTGCATCGGTGGTGTCATTAAATGGGAAAAATGACCCTGCATCGGTGGTGTCATTGGATAGGAAAAATGACCCTGCATCGGTGGTGTCATTGGATAGGAAAAATGACCCTGCATCGGTGGTGTCATTAGATGGGAAAAATGACCCTGCATCGGTGGTGTCATTAGATAGGAAAAATGACCCTGCATCGGTGATGTCATTAGATAGGAAAAATGGCCCTGCATCGGTGATGTCATTAGATGGGAAAAATGACCCTGCATCGGTGGTGTCATTAGATAGGAAAAATGACCCTGCATCGGTGATGTCATTAGATAGGAAAAATGACCCTGCATCGGTGGTGTCATTGGATAGGAAAAATGGCCCTGCATCGGTGGTGTCATTGGATAGGAAAAATGACCCTGCATCGGTGGTGTCATTAGATGGGAAAAATGACCCTGCATCGGTGGTGTCATTAGATGGGAAAAATGGCCCTGCATCGGTGGTGTCATTGGATAGGAAAAATGACCCTGCATCGGTGGTGTCATTGGATGGGAAAAATGACCCTGCATCGGTGATGTCATTAGATGGGAAAAATGACCCTGCATCGGTGGTGTCATTAGATAGGAAAAATGACCCTGCATCGGTGGTGTCACTGGATGGAAAAAATGACCCTGCATCGGTGGTGTCACTGGATGGAAAAAATGACCCTGCATCGGTGGTGTCATTAGATGGGAAAATGACCCTGCATCGGTGGTGTCATTAGATGGGAAAATGACCCTGCATCGGTGGTTTCATTAGATGGGAAAAATGACCCTGCATCGGTGGTGTCACTGGATGGAAAAAATGACCCTGCATCGGTGGTGTCATTAGATGGGAAAATGACCCTGCATTGGTGGTGTCATTAGATAGGAAAAATGACCCTGCATCGGTGATGTCATTGGATGGGAAAAATGAAACTGCATCGGTGGTGTCATTAGATGGGAAAAATGACCCTGCATCGGTGGTGTCATTAGATGGAAAAAATGACCCTGCATCGGTGGTGTCACTGGATGGGAAAAATGACCCTGCATCGGTGGTGTCATTGGATGGGAAAAATTACCCTGCATCAGTGGTGTCATTAGATAGGAAAAATGACCCTGCATCGGTGATGTCATTAGATAGGAAAAATGACCCTGCATCGGTGGTGTCATTAGATGGAAAAATGGCCCTGCATCGGTGATGTCATTGGATAGGAAAAATGACCCTGCATCGGTGATGTCATTGGATAGGAAAAATGACCCTGCATCGGTGATGTCATTGGATGGGAAAAATGACCCTGCATCGGTGGTGTCATTAGATGGGAAAAATGACCCTGCATCGGTGGTGTCATTAGATGGGAAAAATGACCCTGCATCGGTGGTGTCATTAGATGGGAAAAATGACCCTGCATCGGTGATGTCATTGGATGGGAAAAATGACCCTGCATCGGTGGTGTCGTTGGATGGGAAAAATGACCCTGCATCGGTGGTGTCATTAGATGGGAAAAATGACCCTGCATCGGTGGTGTCATTAGATGGGAAAAATGACCCTGCATCGGTGGTGTCATTGGATAGGAAAAATGACCCTGCATCGGTGGTGTCATTAGATAGGAAAAATGACCCTGCATCGGTGGTGTCACTGGATGGAAAAAATGACCCTGCATCGGTGGTGTCATTAGATGGGAAAATGACCCTGCATCGGTGGTGTCATTAGATGGGAAAATGACCCTGCATCGGTGGTTTCATTAGATGGGAAAAATGACCCTGCATCGGTGGTGTCACTGGATGGAAAAAATGACCCTGCATCGGTGGTGTCATTAGATGGGAAAATGACCCTGCATCGGTGGTGTCATTAGATAGGAAAAATGACCCTGCATCGGTGATGTCATTGGATGGGAAAAATGAAACTGCATCGGTGGTGTCATTAGATGGGAAAATGACCCTGCATCGGTGGTGTCATTAGATGGGAAAAATGACCCTGCATCGGTGGTGTCATTAGATAGGAAAAATGACCCTGCATCGGTGGTGTCACTGGATGGAAAAAATGACCCTGCATCGGTGGTGTCACTGGATGGGAAAAATGACCCTGCATCGGTGGTGTCACTGGATGGGAAAAATGACCCTGCATCGGTGATGTCATTAGATAAGAAAAATGACCCTGCATCGGTGGTGTCACTGGATGGGAAAAATGACCCTGCATCGGTGGTGTCACTGGATGGGAAAAATTACCCTGCATCGGTGATGTCATTAGATAGGAAAAATGACCCTGCATCGGTGATGTCATTAGATAGGAAAAATGACCCTGCATCGGTGATGTCATTAGATAGGAAAAATGACCCTGCATCGGTGGTGTCATTAGATGGAAAAATGGCCCTGCATCGGTGATGTCATTGGATAGGAAAAATGACCCTGCATCGGTGATGTCATTGGATAGGAAAAATGACCCTGCATCGGTGATGTCATTAGATAGGAAAAATGACCCTGCATCGGTGGTGTCATTAGATGGGAAAAATGACCCTCCATCGGTGGTGTCATTGGATGGGAAAAATGACCCTGCATCGGTGGTGTCGTTGGATGGGAAAAATGACCCTGCATCGGTGATGTCATTAGATGGGAAAAATGACCCTGCATCGGTGATGTCATTAGATAGGAAAAATGACCCTGCATCGGTGATGTCATTAGATAGGAAAAATGACCCTGCATCGGTGATGTCATTAGATAGGAAAAATGACCCTGCATCGGTGGTGTCATTAGATGGAAAAATGGCCCTGCATCGGTGATGTCATTGGATAGGAAAAATGACCCTGCATCGGTGATGTCATTGGATAGGAAAAATGACCCTGCATCGGTGATGTCATTAGATAGGAAAAATGACCCTGCATCGGTGGTGTCATTAGATGGGAAAAATGACCCTCCATCGGTGGTGTCATTGGATGGGAAAAATGACCCTGCATCGGTGGTGTCGTTGGATGGGAAAAATGACCCTGCATCGGTGATGTCATTAGATGGGAAAAATGACCCTGCATCGGTGATGTCATTAGATGGGAAAAATGACCCTGCATCGGTGATGTCATTAGATGGGAAAAATGACCCTGCATCGGTGGTGTCATTAGATGGGAAAAATGACCCTGCATCGGTGGTGTCACTGGATGGGAAAAATGACCCTGCATCGGTGGTGTCATTAGATGGGAAAAATGACCCTGCATCGGTGGTGTCATTGGATAGGAAAAATGACCCTGCATCGGTGGTGTCATTAGATGGGAAAAATGACCCTGCATCGGTGGTGTCATTGGATAGGAAAAATGACCCTGCATCGGTGATGTCATTAGATGGGAAAAATGACCCTGCATCGGTGATGTCATTAGATGGGAAAAATGACCCTGCATCGGTGGTGTCATTAGATGGGAAAAATGACCCTGCATCGGTGGTGTCACTGGATGGGAAAAATGACCCTGCATCGGTGGTGTCACTGGATGGGAAAAATGACCCTGCATCAGTGGTGTCATTGGATGGGAAAAATGACCCTGCATCGGTGGTGTCATTAGATGGGAAAAATGACCCTGCATCAGTGGTGTCATTGGATGGGAAAAATGACCCTGCATCGGTGATGTCATTAGATGGGAAAAATGACCCTGCATCAGTGGTGTCACTGGATGGGAAAAATGACCCTGCATCGGTGGTGTCACTGGATGGGAAAAATGACCCTGCATCGGTGGTGTCACTGGATGGGAAAAATGACCCTGCATCGGTGGTGTCATTAGATGGGAAAATGACCCTGCATCGGTGATGTCATTAGATGGGAAAAATGACCCTGCATCGGTGGTGTCATTAGATGGGAAAATGACCCTGCATCGGTGATATCATTACATGGGGAAAATGACCCTGCATCGGTGATGTCATTAGATGGGAAAATGACCCTGCATCGGTGATGTCATTAGATAGGAAAAATGGCCCTGCATCGGTGGTGTCATTAGATGGGAAAAATGGCCCTGCATCGGTGGTGTCATTAGATGGGAAAAATGACCCTGCATCGGTGATGTCATTAGATGGGAAAAATGGCCCTGCATCGGTGGTGTCATTAGATAGGAAAAATGACCCTGCATCGGTGGTGTCATTAGATAGGAAAAATGACCCTGCATCGGTGATGTCATTAGATGGGAAAAATGACCCTGCATTGGTGATGTCATTGGATAGGAAAAATGACCCTGCATCGGTGGTGTCACTGGATGGGAAAAATGACCCTGCATCGGTGGTGTCATTAGATGGGAAAAATGACCCTGCATCGGTGATGTCACTGGATGGGAAAAATGACCCTGCATCGGTGGTGTCATTAGATGGGAAAATGACCCTGCATCGGTGATGTCATTAGATGGGAAAAATGACCCTGCATCGGTGGTGTCATTAGATGGGAAAAATGACCCTGCATCGGTGGTGTCATTAGATGGGAAAAATGACCCTGCATCGGTGATGTCACTGGATGGGAAAAATGACCCTGCATCGGTGGTGTCATTAGATGGGAAAATGACCCTGCATCGGTGATGTCATTAGATGGGAAAAATGACCCTGCATCGGTGGTGTCATTAGATGGGAAAATGACCCTGCATCGGTGATATCATTACATGGGGAAAATGACCCTGCATCGGTGGTGTCATTAGATGGGAAAAATGACCCTGCATCGGTGATGTCATTAGATAGGAAAAATGGCCCTGCATCGGTGGTGTCATTAGATGGGAAAAATGGCCCTGCATCGGTGGTGTCATTAGATGGGAAAAATGACCCTGCATCGGTGATGTCATTAGATGGGAAAAATGGCCCTGCATCGGTGATGTCATTAGATGGGAAAAATGACCCTGCATCGGTGATGTCATTAGATGGGAAAAATGACCCTGCATCGGTGGTGTCATTGGATGGGAAAAATGACCCTGCATCGGTGATGTCATTAGATGGGAAAAATGACCCTGCATCGGTGGTGTCATTGGATAGGAAAAATGACCCTGCATCGGTGGTGTCATTAGATGGGAAAAATGACCCTGCATCGGTGGTGTCATTAGATGGGAAAAATGACCCTGCATCGGTGGTGTCATTAGATAGGAAAAATGACCCTGCATCGGTGGTGTCACTGGATGGAAAAAATGACCCTGCATCGGTGGTGTCATTAGATGGGAAAATGACCCTGCATCGGTGGTGTCATTAGATGGGAAAATGACCCTGCATCGGTGGTGTCATTAGATAGGAAAAATGACCCTGCATCGGTGGTGTCATTAGATAGGAAAAATGACCCTGCATCGGTGATGTCATTAGATGGGAAAAATGACCCTGCATCGGTGGTGTCATTGGATGGGAAAAATGACCCTGCATCGGTGATGTCATTAGATGGGAAAAATGACCCTGCATCGGTGGTGTCATTGGATAGGAAAAATGACCCTGCATCGGTGGTGTCATTGGATGCGAAAAATGACCCTGCATCGGTGGTGTCACTGGATGGGAAAAATGACCCTGCATCGGTGGTGTCATTAGATGGGAAAAATGACCCTGCATCGGTGATGTCATTGGATGGGAAAAATGACCCTGCATCGGTGATGTCATTGGATGGGAAAAATGACCCTGCATCGGTGATGTCATTAGATAGGAAAAATGACCCTGCATCGGTGATGTCATTAGATAGGAAAAATGACCCTGCATCGGTGATGTCATTAGATAGGAAAAATGACCCTGCATCGGTGGTGTCATTAGATGGAAAAATGGCCCTGCATCGGTGATGTCATTAGATAGGAAAAATGACCCTGCATCGGTGATGTCATTGGATAGGAAAAATGACCCTGCATCGGTGGTGTCATTAGATGGGAAAAATGACCCTGCATCGGTGATGTCATTGGATGGGAAAAATGACCCTGCATCGGTGGTGTCATTAGATGGGAAAAATGACCCTGCATCGGTGGTGTCATTGGATGGGAAAAATGACCCTGCATCGGTGGTGTCATTGGATGGTAAAAATGACCCTGCATCGGTGATGTCATTGGATAGGAAAAATGACCCTGCATCGGTGGTGTCATTAGATGGGAAAAATGACCCTGCATCGGTGGTGTCATTGGATAGGAAAAATGACCCTGCATCGGTGATGTCATTAGATGGGAAAAATGACCCTGCATCGGTGATGTCATTAGATGGGAAAAATGACCCTGCATCGGTGGTGTCACTGGATGGGAAAAATGACCCTGCATCGGTGGTGTCATTAGATGGGAAAAATGACCCTGCATCGGTGGTGTCACTGGATGGGAAAAATGACCCTGCATCAGTGGTGTCATTGGATGGGAAAAATGACCCTGCATCGGTGATGTCATTAGATGGGAAAAATGACCCTGCATCGGTGGTGTCACTGGATGGGAAAAATGACCCTGCATCGGTGGTGTCATTAGATGGGAAAAATGACCCTGCATCGGTGGTGTCACTGGATGGGAAAAATGACCCTGCATCAGTGGTGTCACTGGATGGGAAAAATGACCCTGCATCGGTGATGTCATTAGATGGGAAAAATGACCCTGCATCGGTGATGTCATTGGATAGGAAAAATGACCCTGCATCGGTGATGTCATTAGATGGGAAAAATGACCCTGCATCGGTGGTGTCATTGGATAGGAAAAATGACCCTGCATCGGTGGTGTCACTGGATGGGAAAAATGACCCTGCATCAGTGGTGTCATTGGATAGGAAAAATGACCCTGCATCGGTGGTGTCACTGGATGGGAAAAATGACCCTGCATCGGTGGTGTCATTGGATGGGAAAAATGACCCTGCATCGGTGATGTCATTAGATGGGAAAAATGACCCTGCATCGGTGATGTCATTGGATAGGAAAAATGACCCTGCATCGGTGATGTCATTAGATGGGAAAAATGACCCTGCATCGGTGGTGTCACTGGATGGGAAAAATGACCCTGCATCGGTGGTGTCATTGGATGGGAAAAATGACCCTGCATCGGTGATGTCATTAGATGGGAAAAATGACCCTGCATCGGTGATGTCATTGGATAGGAAAAATGACCCTGCATCGGTGATGTCATTAGATGGGAAAAATGACCCTGCATCAGTGGTGTCATTGGATGGGAAAAATGACCCTGCATCGGTGATGTCATTAGATGGGAAAAATGACCCTGCATCGGTGATGTCATTGGATAGGAAAAATGACCCTGCATCGGTGATGTCATTAGATGGGAAAAATGACCCTGCATCGGTGGTGTCATTGGATAGGAAAAATGACCCTGCATCGGTGGTGTCACTGGATGGGAAAAATGACCCTGCATCAGTGGTGTCATTGGATAGGAAAAATGACCCTGCATCGGTGGTGTCACTGGATGGGAAAAATGACCCTGCATCGGTGGTGTCATTGGATGGGAAAAATGACCCTGCATCGGTGGTGTCATTGGATAGGAAAAATGACCCTGCATCGGTGGTGTCATTAGATGGGAAAAATGACCCTGCATCGGTGGTGTCATTGGATGGGAAAAATGACCCTGCATCGGTGGTGTCATTAGATGGGAAAAATGACCCTGCATCGGTGGTGTCACTGGATGGGAAAAATGACCCTGCATCGGTGGTGTCATTAGATGGGAAAATGACCCTGCATCGGTGATATCATTACATGGGGAAAATGACCCTGCATCGGTGATGTCATAAGATGGGAAAATGACCCTGCATCGGTGATGTCATTAGATAGGAAAAATGGCCCTGCATCGGTGGTGTCATTAGATGGGAAAAATGACCCTGCATCGGTGATGTCATTAGATGGGAAAAATGACCCTGCATCGGTGATGTCATTAGATGGGAAAAATGACCCTGCATCGGTGATGTCATTAGATGGGAAAAATGACCCTGCATCGGTGATGTCATTGGATAGGAAAAATGACCCTGCATCGGTGGTGTCATTGGATAGGAAAAATGACCCTGCATCGGTGGTGTCACTGGATGGGAAAAATGACCCTGCATCGGTGGTGTCATTAGATGGGAAAATGACCCTGCATCGGTGATATCATTACATGGGGAAAATGACCCTGCATCGGTGATGTCATAAGATGGGAAAATGACCCTGCATCGGTGATGTCATTAGATAGGAAAAATGGCCCTGCATCGGTGGTGTCATTAGATGGGAAAAATGACCCTGCATCGGTGATGTCATTAGATGGGAAAAATGACCCTGCATCGGTGATGTCATTAGATGGGAAAAATGACCCTGCATCGGTGATGTCATTAGATGGGAAAAATGACCCTGCATCGGTGATGTCATTAGATGGGAAAAATGACCCTGCATCGGTGGTGTCATTAGATGGGAAAAATAACCCTGCATCGGTGATGTCATTGGATAGGAAAAATGACCCTGCATCGGTGGTGTCATTGGATAGGAAAAATGACCCTGCATCGGTGGTGTCATTGGATAGGAAAAATGACCCTGCATCGGTGGTGTCACTGGATGGGAAAAATGACCCTGCATCGGTGGTGTCATTAGATGGGAAAATGACCCTGCATCGGTGATATCATTACATGGGAAAAATGACCCTGCATCGGTGATGTCATTAGATGGGAAAAATGACCCTGCATCGGTGATGTCATTGGATAGGAAAAATGACCCTGCATCGGTGGTGTCACTGGATGGGAAAAATGACCCTGCATCGGTGGTGTCAATGGATGGGAAAAATGACCCTGCATCGGTGGTGTCATTAGATGGGAAAAATGACCCTGCATCGGTGGTGTCACTGGATGGGAAAAATGACCCTGCATCGGTGGTGTCACTGGATGGGAAAAATGACCCTGCATCGGTGGTGTCATTAGATGGGAAAATGACCCTGCATCGGTGATGTCATTAGATGGGAAAAATGACCCTGCATCGGTGGTGTCATTAGATGGGAAAATGACCCTGCATCGGTGATATCATTACATGGGGAAAATGACCCTGCATCGGTGATGTCATTAGATGGGAAAATGACCCTGCATCGGTGATATCATTACATGGGGAAAATGACCCTGCATCGGTGATGTCATTAGATGGGAAAAATGACCCTGCATCGGTGGTGTCATTAGATGGGAAAAATGGCCCTGCATCGGTGGTGTCATTAGATGGGAAAAATGGCCCTGCATCGGTGGTGTCATTAGATGGGAAAAATGACCCTGCATCGGTGATGTCATTAGATGGGAAAAATGGCCCTGCATCGGTGATGTCATTAGATGGGAAAAATGACCCTGCATCGGTGATGTCATTAGATGGGAAAAATGACCCTGCATCGGTGGTGTCATTGGATGGGAAAAATGACCCTGCATCGGTGGTGTCACTGGATGGGAAAAATGACCCTGCATCGGTGGTGTCATTGGATAGGAAAAATGACCCTGCATCGGTGGTGTCATTAGATGGGAAAAATGACCCTGCATCGGTGGTGTCATTAGATGGGAAAAATGACCCTGCATCGGTGGTGTCATTAGATAGGAAAAATGACCCTGCATCGGTGGTGTCATTAGATAGGAAAAATGACCCTGCATCGGTGGTGTCACTGGATGGAAAAAATGACCCTGCATCGGTGGTGTCATTAGATGGGAAAATGACCCTGCATCGGTGGTGTCATTAGATGGGAAAATGACCCTGCATCGGTGGTGTCATTAGATAGGAAAAATGACCCTGCATCGGTGATGTCATTAGATGGGAAAAATGACCCTGCATCGGTGGTGTCATTGGATGGGAAAAATGACCCTGCATCGGTGATGTCATTAGATGGGAAAAATGACCCTGCATCGGTGGTGTCATTGGATAGGAAAAATGACCCTGCATCGGTGGTGTCATTAGATAGGAAAAATGACCCTGCATCGGTGGTGTCACTGGATGGAAAAAATGACCCTGCATCGGTGGTGTCACTGGATGGGAAAAATGACCCTGCATCGGTGATGTCATTAGATAGGAAAAATGACCCTGCATCGGTGGTGTCACTGGATGGGAAAAATGACCCTGCATCGGTGGTGTCATTAGATGGGAAAAATGACCCTGCATCGGTGGTGTCATTGGATGGGAAAAATGACCCTGCATCGGTGGTGTCATTGGATGGGAAAAATGACCCTGCATCGGTGGTGTCACTGGATGGGAAAAATGACCCTGCATCGGTGGTGTCATTAGATGGGAAAAATGACCCTGCATCGGTGATGTCATTGGATGGGAAAAATGACCCTGCATCGGTGATGTCATTGGATGGGAAAAATGACCCTGCATCGGTGATGTCATTAGATAGGAAAAATGACCCTGCATCGGTGATGTCATTAGATAGGAAAAATGACCCTGCATCGGTGATGTCATTAGATAGGAAAAATGACCCTGCATCGGTGGTGTCATTAGATGGAAAAATGACCCTGCATCGGTGATGTCATTGGATGGGAAAAATGACCCTGCATCGGTGGTGTCATTAGATGGAAAAATGACCCTGCATCGGTGGTGTCATTAGATGGGAAAAATGACCCTGCATCGGTGGTGTCATTGGATGGGAAAAATGACCCTGCATCGGTGGTGTCATTAGATGGGAAAAATGACCCTGCATCGGTGGTGTCATTGGATAGGAAAAATGACCCTGCATCGGTGGTGTCATTAGATGGGAAAAATGACCCTGCATCGGTGGTGTCATTAGATGGGAAAAATGACCCTGCATCGGTGATGTCATTAGATGGGAAAAATGACCCTGCATCGGTGATGTCATTAGATGGGAAAAATGACCCTGCATCGGTGGTGTCACTGGATGGGAAAAATGACCCTGCATCGGTGGTGTCATTAGATGGGAAAAATGACCCTGCATCGATGGTGTCACTGGATGGGAAAAATGACCCTGCATCGGTGATGTCATTAGATGGGAAAAATGACCCTGCATCGGTGATGTCATTGGATAGGAAAAATGACCCTGCATCGGTGATGTCATTAGATGGGAAAAATGACCCTGCATCGGTGGTGTCATTGGATAGGAAAAATGACCCTGCATCGGTGGTGTCATTAGATGGGAAAAATGACCCTACATCGGTGGTGTCATTGGATAGGAAAAATGACCCTGCATCGGTGGTGTCACTGGATGGGAAAAATGACCCTGCATCAGTGGTGTCATTGGATAGGAAAAATGACCCTGCATCGGTGGTGTCACTGGATGGGAAAAATGACCCTGCATCGGTGGTGTCATTGGATGGGAAAAATGACCCTGCATCGGTGGTGTCATTGGATAGGAAAAATGACCCTGCATCGGTGGTGTCATTGGATGGGAAAAATGACCCTGCATCGGTGGTGTCATTAGATGGGAAAAATGATCCTGCATCGGTGGTGTCACTGTTTGGGAAAAATGACCCTGCATCGGTGGTGTCATTAGATGGGAAAATGACCCTGCATCGGTGATATCATTACATGGGGAAAATGACCCTGCATCGGTGGTGTCACTGGATGGGAAAAATGACCCTGCATCGGTGGTGTCATTAGATGGGAAAATGACCCTGCATCGGTGATATCATTACATGGGGAAAATGACCCTGCATCGGTGATGTCATTAGATGGGAAAATGACCCTGCATCGGTGATGTCATTAGATAGGAAAAATGGCCCTGCATCGGTGGTGTCATTAGATGGGAAAAATGACCCTGCATCGGTGATGTCATTAGATGGGAAAAATGACCCTGCATCGGTGGTGTCATTAGATGGGAAAAATGACCCTGCATCGGTGATGTCATTAGATGGGAAAAATAACCCTGCATCGGTGATGTCATTGGATAGGAAAAATGACCCTGCATCGGTGGTGTCATTGGATAGGAAAAATGACCCTGCATCGGTGGTGTCATTGGATAGGAAAAATGACCCTGCATCGGTGGTGTCATTGGATAGGAAAAATGACCCTGCATCGGTGGTGTCATTGGATAGGAAAAATGACCCTGCATCGGTGGTGTCATTAGATGGGAAAATGACCCTGCATCGGTGATATCATTACATGGGAAAAATGACCCTGCATCGGTGGTGTCATTAGATGGGAAAAATGACCCTGCATCGGTGGTGTCATTGGGTGGGAAAAATGACCCTGCATCGGTGGTGTCATTGGATGGGAAAAATGACCCTGCATCGGTGGTGTCATTGGATGGGAAAAATGACCCTGCATCGGTGGTGTCATTAGATGGGAAAAATGACCCTGCATCGGTGATGTCATTAGATAGGAAAAATGACCCTGCATCGGTGGTGTCATTGGATGGGAAAAATGACCCTGCATCGGTGGTGTCATTGGGTGGGAAAAATGACCCTGCATCGGTGGTGTCATTAGATGGGAAAAATGACCCTGCATCGGTGGTGTCATTGGGTGGGAAAAATGACCCTGCATCGGTGGTGTCATTGGATGGGAAAAATGACCCTGCATCGGTGGTGTCATTGGATGGGAAAAATGACCCTGCATCGGTGATGTCATTAGATAGGAAAAATGACCCTGCATCGGTGGTGTCATTGGATGGGAAAAATGACCCTGCATCGGTGATGTCACTGGATGGGAAAAATGACCCTGCATCGGTGGTGTCATTGGATAGGAAAAATGACCCTGCATCGGTGGTGTCATTAGATGGGAAAAATGACCCTGCATCGGTGATGTCACTGGATGGGAAAAATGACCCTGCATCGGTGGTGTCATTGGATAGGAAAAATGACCCTGCATCGGTGGTGTCATTGGATAGGAAAAATGGCCCTGCATCGGTGATGTCATTGGATGGGAAAAATGACCCTGCATCGGTGGTGTCATTGGATAGGAAAAATGGCCCTGCATCGGTGGTGTCATTAGATGGGAAAAATGACCCTGCATCGGTGGTGTCATTAGATAGGAAAAATGACCCTGCATCGGTGATGTCATTAGATAGGAAAAATGGCCCTGCATCGGTGATGTCATTGGATGGGAAAAATGACCCTGCACTGGTGATGTCATTAGATGGGAAAAATGACCCTGCATCGTTGGTGTCATTAGATGGGAAAAATGACCCTGCATCGGTGGTGTCATTGGATGGAAAAAATTTCTGTGTCAATGGTGGAGCCAAGAGGAAAATGGCGCTGCATCTGTGTCAGTGGGGATAAAGTGCAGCCAATCAGTGAAGGGGAGATATGGGCATGTACATTGTAGTACACACAGATTATAGTGCAGAGCTCAGGGCTGAGTTGTGAGACATCATAGTTATCATGCAGCTTCCAGGGACAATCTCCTGAAATTGAGAACTTGCCCCATGTCACCAAAATCATCCCAATATATACACCGATTTGTAAAAAAAAAAATCCCTACTCTCTAATTTATAGTAGTCAGCATATACAACAATTTTATCAATATGTCTTTGTTAATATGCCTTGAAATCAATTTGGATATATAAATAAAATACATATATATAATATATTTTAAAATGTGTTTAATATAAAATCAATATATTACTAAAGATTATACCCTGAAATGTAGTGTCAGGGCAGTGAGCAGAGTGTAATAGCAGTTCTGTCCAATCAGCAGTATATGAGGCAATGCCGACATCCCAAGTCTCCCATAATTGATGGCGGGGCTCACAGATACCCACGAGTGCAGCACCATCTCCCGGCTGTCAACCACAACAGCCCGAGCCGCCCCTCCTCCAGGCCAGGGGTAGCAGTGGCATCACTATGGAGATCAATTGTATGAAAGCAGGTGCAGCACAGGACTTCCTATGTGACCCAGACTGTAACTCCGCCCTCCTCTCATAACCCTCCACCTCCCCCAATCACTGAGTGCCCCGCCCTCTGCCAGTACCCAGGGGGAAGTTCACAAACTGTGCCCCTCCCCCCTCTCAGGTGGGAATTCTGGGAAAATAGTGGCATGCAGAGCAAAATACTGTATCTGTATATATATATATATATATATATATATATATATATATATATATATTTACTAGTATGTAAGACCCCTTTCACACTGCGCCTGCAATCCGCCCTCAAACAGCTGCAGCATTGTCTCCAGTGTGAAAGCCCGAGGGCTTCACATTACTCTATCCGAGGACTTTCACACCGTAGCGCTGCGCTGGCAGGACAGGAAAAAAGTCCTGCCAGCAGCTTCTTTGGAGTAATGTGTTTACCGCTCCTCCACCGCTGCTCCCCATTGAAATCAATGGGGCAGCACTGGGATACCGCTGGCAAAACGCCGCTATTGCGGTGCATTGCGGGCGGTTTTAACCCTTTCTTGGCCGCTAGTGGGGGGGGTAAAAGCGCCCCGCTAGTGGCCGAAATGTCATTGGATGGGAAAAATGACCCTGCATCGGTGGTGTCATTAGATGGGAAAAATGACCCTGCATCGCTTATAAAAAAATAGCTTATAGTGTTGAACCCACAACTTTCAACACTATAAGCCTGTTACACTAGCCACTAGGCTATCACTTAAGGACACTTTATCAATGCTTTTTATGTTGAATATGAGATAAATTGTGTGTGAAACACCTTATTAGCCTATACAATTAATTGCTATGATTAATCTGTTATGACCATAGACACACATTTTCCTGCTGCCTTCTAGCAATTCACAATTCCCTCATGTAGGGGCAATAGTGCAATGTGTCCTACAAGTTGGGGTGCAGAGCTGTGCTGGCCCTTGTGTTCTGTTATCTATGAAAGCTGTGTCCCCCCCACTCACACACAATACACACATTTTCAGCATGGCTCTTTATGTTGGAGCAGATGACAAGAAGGATAAGACAGCAAACCAAGGAACTAATTAATACAGTAGAGGAACCAGAGAACCCAGCACTGCCTGCTTCCCTATACTGTGTGCTGTAACTAAGATAGATTTACATATTCATATACAGAGCAGAAGACATGTATGTCTGCAGAATGATGATCTGTGGGTGTTACTACCTTATAGCTCATTGGTCCTAAAATCTTCCTAATAAAGACTACTATATTTATGAACTCAGAATTCTGACTTTGAAACTCAGAATTCTGACTTTTAATCTCAGAATTCTGACTTTGAAACTCAGAATTCTGACTTTGAAACTCAGAATTCTGACTTTGAAACTCAGAATTCTGACTTTGAAACTCAGAATTCTGACTTTGAAACTCAGAATTCTGACTTTTAATCTCAGAATTCTGACTTTTAATCTCAGAATTCTGACTTTGAAACTCAGAATTCTGACTTTGAAACTCAGAATTCTGACTTTGAAACTCAGAATTCTGACTTTGAATCTCAGAATTCTGACTTTTAATCTCAGAATTCTGACTTTTAATCTCAGAATTCTGACTTTGAAACTCAGAATTCTGACTTTGAAACTCAGAATTCTGACTTTGAAACTCAGAATTCTGACTTTGAATCTCAGAATTCTGACTTTGAAACTCAGAATTCTGACTTTGAATCTCAGAATTCTGACTTTGAATCTCAGAATTCTGTATTTTTTTTTTTTAAACTTACAATTCTGAATTTCAATCTCAGAATTCTGAGTTTCAAAGTCAGAATTCAGTTTTTTTTTTATGATGGCCCCAGGGCTCTTTCAATATTTTACAAATGTTGATCTTAAAATGTCTTTCTACTGTATTTTTTTCTTCTCTAACTAAATCCAAATTTTAAGCTCAAATATCTACTCTCAGGCTTGGGAGTTATTGTTTTGTGACAGACGTTGAGAACAAAGTCTATTGTACTGGGGGGAGTATGTAGCGCTGGTAGATTTTTATCTACCGCTGATAGGTAAATTTAGTGGGTCGCTTATTATAGGAAGTTAGATTTGCCTCTGTTCCAGCTTGGCTGATGTTGCATGCAGTTCCACATTGTGTCGGTGGGTGACGTTGTCACCATCGACAGGTGTTGGAAAAGCAACGTGTTGAAGCGAATGAGTGCTCCACTGTCCCGGAGATAACTCAGTGTAGGTGGTCCTCCGAGTTGCATTCTGGGAGAGGGTATTTATGGGACAGACGCCATGTTTTAGGGTTCGTTTTCAGCCACCTGCTGGCCCTCCTGGCCAACAGGTATGCACTAGGAATACCACCTCGTGGTCCTCCGTTTCGGAGGCCCGCGTTGCTGCGGCGTGTGGGTGGGCCCAAAAGCCTGTCTGGGGCCTACCACAGCAGCGGAGGAATGGTCGTGAGCTGTCTATCCTGAGTGAAGAAGCTGGACAACCGAGAAGATCCCAGGGGAGGACCCGTCATGGAAGGATCATGCAGAGTGCTGGTCTGGAGAGGGGCCTGGTGACTCGGTTGGAGGACGCATTCTGAAGTAATCTTACAGTATAGTACTGCCGGGTTGGCTTAAAGGTCCAAGTACTGTATCTGACATTCATCACAAACCAATACATCCTGTGGCAGAGGATCGTACGGGTTTTATTCCAGATAGGTCTGTGGCAGAGACTTTTGTCGTGCTACGTGCTGGCTGCTAGGCAAGTGAGAGATGTCTATCCAGGTGGGAAAAGATTAAATCCTACGAAAAGGGGACTATTCAATTGCAAGTGTTCAATTACAAAGAATGTTCTAAAGAAATACAACAGGAAGGTATTTGAGCTTCCCTGCAGCTTTCCTGCTACCTCTTTCCTGCTACTTCCCTTGTTCATTTTATTAAAGCATTGGAAAACCTACTCAAGTGTTTGATGCTTATATCGTCCAGAGGTAAACTCAACGGAACCCTAGACCCGATGCCGGTGAAACAGAGGTGTCAAGAGTGACAGTAACAAGCCCACTTAAACCAGCAGCTCCACGAGAGTTATTGCTACACATATATATTGGAAGTTTTTTTAATACTACTAATGGCAGTGATCAGCGACTTATAATGGGACTGCGATAGTGTGGCACGTAATCTGGAACTGATGCTGGGGGGGAACTGACTAACTGAAGAAACAAATGGAGAAACGTTTCTAAGTGCAAAGCAATTTAACAAGTTTAATAAATGATAAAAATGCCAAGTGGCAACTTCCAAGCAAAGGTAAGTATAGGGCTTATCAAGATAAAACAGTCCGGGACACAGATTGGGATTGCATGCTGAAGGGCTCACTGCATATACAACCCCTGGCAAAAATTATGGAATCACCAGTCCCTGAGGATGTTCCTTCAGTTGTTTATTGTTGTAGAAAAAAATCAGATCACAGACATGGCCAAAAACTAAAGGCATTTCTAAAACTAAATCATTTCAAATGGCAACTTTCTGGCTTTAAGAAACACTAATGCCCCGTACACACGGTCGGATTTTCCGATGGACAATGTCCGATCGGAGCGTGTTGTCGGAAATTCCGACCGTGTGTGGGTGCCATCGGACATTTTCCATCGGATTTTCCGACACACAAAGTTGGACAGCAGGAGATAAAATTTTCCGACAACAAAATCCGATCGCGTCAATTCCGACCGTGTGTGGCCTGTTCCGACGCACAAAGTGCCACGCATGCTCAAAAGAAATTCCAACACGGGACAGCTTGTTCTGGTAAACTTAGCGTTCGCAATGGATACAGCATTTTCGTCACGCTGCAATGTTAAAAATGGTTTAATACAGCGCACTCTCTTCTTCTTTATAATGTGACAAGAATTAAGTCGTTTTGCTGCTCATATTCACACACACTTCTCACAAACTTTTATTTGTGTTTTTTTAGTGGGATTCCCTGAATATATTGTTATTAGTTGTCACATCTGACAGTTTTATATTTTTTAATTTTTTTTTTATTTTGGATTTTAAGCCTTTTTTTTTATTTAATGTTTGTATTTTTTCCAAAGCTGATCTTTGTTCAATGTTATTTTTATTTTTACTCCAGAATATTTTTGGGTGTGTTTTGTGTGTCAAGTTACCCCAACACCATTGATATCTTTTATTATTTAATCTCAAGGAGATTGTTTGTTGCTGGTGTCCCTTGTTCATTTCACATTGTATATTTGAAATGTACCTGAATCCTCACAAACAAAGTGTCCTTTTTGAAGTAAAACACATAGGAGAGTATAATTCAAAACAAAAATCCTTTATTAAGGGATCAGAACCAAACAAAGAGGAAGGCAACACTGGATCAACAAGAGAAATTAGCGAAGTCTGGGACCCCCACGGCAGACATCAATTCTTCAACATCAAAATTGGTGGCCTGAGGAGTCCATATGTAAGGGAGGGCAGTCTGGTCCGGGATTCACAGAGACTTGGATAGCAGCAGATGACATGTGTGTCCGCAGGCTGTGGTACCACAAGAGGCTGCATTTTTTTGCCCAACAGACTGGATCCAGGATCCTCACTGTCTGGTGTTCCTTTCACGCTTCATTCCCGGCTGTGGCTGTGCAGTTGGAGATGTGGCAGGAAGAGGAGTAGGACCTGGAGGAGGAGTAGGACCTGCAGGAGGAGGAGGAGGACCATCCCAAAGCTGTGTGTGAGGTGTAATTTGGCCCCTCATACCTTTCGCCAGAGCCTCCGATATGAGGGCCTCACACATGGCTTTTTGGCCCTCCTCCATCCTCTGCATTTTATAGGCTATGAATGCAGCAATGTTCTCCTGCCTGGTGTGTGGTGCTCCCAGGACCTCTGTAGCCCTCCAAAAGAATCTGATAGCCGCCTCCTCTAGGGTACTCATCCTACTGCCACTTTCTGTTTTCAGGGGGGGTGGAGGGACCTTGATATCAGCCAGCCGGCTCGGCCCGGCCACCTCCTGGCTGAGACTTCCCTGTGTATGAAAAAGGGACATAGTTGTAATGTTTTGCATCATCAATCACAATCCTTAATTAGTACTCCCAACTAACATATAGTTCACATCATTGATTGGACAAGCAGAAATATTTAGAGGAATGCTATACCTGGCTCAATCTGGGCTCCTCCACATGCGGCCTGGAAGGCCCAGGTTGGGCGTCAGAAGCCTCAGCCGGGGGGGAAGGAAGCGTGGAAGGAAGACTGGAGAGGGATGGCCTGGGTTCAGTCTGGCCTGCCAGAAAGTGCAGCCTGTCGTAGTACAACATCCTGGGGACATAGATGTCACCTGCTGCTCCGGATCTCTGTGAATCCAGGACTTTATTGCGCTCCCTCAGATATGTGCTCCTCAGGCCACCAATGAAAATCTTTAAATAAGTGATGTCTGCCGTGGGGATCACCTGCTTCACAATTTCACACAATTGCTCCAGTGCTGCCTTCCTCTTTGCTTGGTTCTTGTAATGGGGGTGTTTAATCTCCCACAGACAGGGCAGCTCCCTTAGCATCTCTATGAATACTGAAATGAAGTCCTTATCTTTGAGTACCATATCCATGTTCACTGCAAGACACAACACAAGACAAAGCCTAATGTCACACTAAACTCTCCTAATCTTGTTACAATATAGGCCTCAATCTAGAAGCAGTATAGGCACAAGTTTGTCTCTTACCTTCGTTCTTACGATCGGCGCGTCCAATGCTCCTTCCTCCGCTCACAGATCAAACGTAATACGCACGCGTGTTACGCTTTATATACACTGCGCATGCGTGTAACTCCGCCCGCCCCTGACGTTCTTTCTAGTGTATTCCCCGCCCCTTTTCGTTCGGCGCAGTGGGGGAAGAGCATGATGGCGGACATACAGCAGGTGCGGGCTAATTGTAGCAACGAGGAGGAGGAGGAGGAGGAGGAAAGGGCGGATCCAGGCACGTCCTGATCCAGAAGGAGACGTTTTAAGGCCACAAATATGTCGTTTGGGGAGATGTTGGAGATGGTCGACATCATGAGGAAGTCCGACTATGACGGAAAATATGGGCCTTATCCCAACCCGAACATCCGAAAGGCCAAGATCATGGCAAAAGTGGTCAGGAGTCTAGAGCGGAATTTCGGGGTACGAAGGTCTAAAGATCAGCTCAGGAAGCGGTGGTCGGACCTGAAGTTGAGAGAGCCAGAGCAGTACCGAAAGATCCGGAGAGTGCTGCAAAAAAGTAAGTAGTTGTGCTGTGTTCCTATTCTTTCTGTCTTTATTACGTTCGTTCTGCTCCATATGCTTTTATTAGTTGTAACGTTTCAAAAGGTCAACTTTAATGTTCATGGGCACATTATTCGTTCGTATCAAACATTTTTCTTTCGGCCTCTAGAACACCATTGTTTAGGCCATATGCATTTTCACACATTTTTGGGGGCCTACTTGGATGCCAAATATTTGTTTGTGTAGATGGGTTTGTTACTAGAATGAAATGCAAACTAGATTGTGTGTAAGGAGAGGACACTGAGCAGCTGTTTTCACATCTGGACACTGGAGCACTAGTGTGGGACACAAGAACACCATTTTTATTAGGGGGGGCACACAGGTGCTCCAGTGTATACTATAGGGGGGGCTACATCTGTGAAGCTTGTACCAAACAGGTAAAGTATTGCAGCTTGACAAAGGGCAATAAAAAATATACATATTGGAACTCTGCTAAAATAGACAATTGTACCCCACTTCCGAGCAATGTTTCCTATTTCTAGTTCTGTCATCAAATATCTGTGTGCTAAGTAAACCATTTTTGTTTTACATAGGGGAGAAAAGACTCGGACACCCCTCATCCCAGGAGACCAGAGACCCCCCCCCTCTGGAAGAAGGGGAAATACCAACACAAGAAGAAGAGCAGGAGGAAGAAGAAGACGTGGTGGAGATTGGCACCACAACAGGTGAGTGTCTGCGACCACAGGCTCAGGTAAAAGAGATGGATGGTGGCAGATTTTTGAGACCTTTTTTTTTGTGCTTTATCTCTTTGTAGGTGATCGTGATCCAGGACGCTTTACATCTGAAAGTGCCCAGATACTGATCGGGGAGATCATGGGGTGTAATCTCCAATTGCAAAACATTCAGTAACAAATCAGTGATGTTATTAAAAAAAAATAATAACACCATTGATGTTTTGGGGCGAATTTAAACCCCACAAAATCACCTGTTTTATCGTACCAAAATTTTTTCAATGTCTAGAAAAGCCAAATTTGGAGGATGCACACAGTGTGCCAACATGTGCTATCTGCCATCACGGGAGATCAATGGACGCGTTTTGGGGGTGCAACCCCTTCCTCAATTATAAAGTAGCGTTGAGGAAGGGCTTGCTCCCCCAAAACACGTCCCTTGATCCCCCCTGATGGCAGATAGCACATGTTGACATTCGTAAATTGGTGTGCATCTTCCAAATTTGGCTTTTCCAGGGGTGATTTCCCCCCATCTGAACGCTATATCAAACACAGTTCATAAATACTCATGTCTGATATAGCCTTCAGGTTTTACCATATGTGAACTTTGTAAGTTCAAGTTTTTTGGCTTTCTTGTTGGTTTCACACAGGCCTGTTTTATCTGAAATGGATATTTCGATTTTTGATAATGCTACTGCAAACATTGTTATACAACAAACATGTTGGTTTGTTTTAAAAACCTTTGGGAAATGCACATGTGATTGTGCAGGTATAAAAAAGTGCCTTACTCAAGAATGTGTGGATTATTGTCTCAACACAACAACACTTTTGGGGTGATGTAATTGCTGTTTTATGCAAAAATGGGGGTTATTTCCTAAGGGCAAATCCTCTTTGCACTACAAGTGCAGGTTCAGTGCAGTTGCAAGTGCACTTGTAGTGAATTGTGTTTTTGCATTTAGGAAGTACCAGCCAACACTGTTTTTTATAAGGTTACCCAATCACGACATTTTCTGCACTCAACACATTTCTGTCAGGGTCAGCTAAAACAAACACAAGCAGTAAATGTCCACAAAGAATTTCTTTTGGTTGTTTTTTATTTGAAAAAGGTGTCACAGATTGTCTGGCATATTGATAGCCCCCCTACCCACAAAGAACTCCAGGTAGCGTAACCGGACATCACGGGCATTCAGGGAGGGCAAGCCAGGATGGCCACTTTCAAGCGCCGTCAGTGTTGATGGATTAGGGATTCCGGCCTCAGGCCCAACTGAGCCAGCATAGTTGGCTGAATATTTTCTTAAAAAATTATGGAGAACACAGCAGGCAAGTATTATATGGTTCAGTTTATACTCCGCCATATGGATGGGTGTCAGAAATAATCGGAACCGGCTGGCCAGGATTCCAAATGTGTTCTCCACCACTCTTCGGGCTCTGGCCAGCCGGTAATTAAAAACCCTCTGTTCCGGGGTGAGGGTCCTCATCGGGAATGGCCGCATCAGGTGGTCCCCCAGCGCAAATGCTTCATCAGCAACAAACACAAATGGGAGACCTTCAACATTGTCCTCTGGAGGTGGCAAGTCCAAGCTGCCATTCTGGAGACACCTGTAGAACTCCATCTGGGCGATCACTCCACCATCGGACATCCGGTCATTCTTCCCCACGTCCACATACAAGAACTCGTAATTAGCCGACACCACCGCCAACATCACTATACTATTAAACCCCTTGTAATTATAATAGTACGACCCCGAGTTGGGTGGTGGGACGATGTGGACGTGTTTCCCATCAATTGCCCCTCCGCAGTTAGGAAAGTCCCACCGCTGGGCAAAGTGGGAGGCCACAGTCTGCCATTCCTGTGGCGTTGAAGGAAACTGTTGAGGAAAAAAAAATAAACATTACTATTTTTTCACAGAAACATGGCAAGCAGATTATACACAAACATTATGGGGCAACCTCCAGATAGCATTTACTAAGGGGAATTTAACAACAACAAAGTATAAGGTACACCTATCATATTCCCCCTCCCCCCCTCTCATGGGCCATTTCTAACATTATAGGGGGGGGGACTCTTGGACAGGTAACCCTCTTCACTTCATTGAGAGATGAATGCCTAAATACAGGGTATTACTTGGAACAGCCCCTCGTTAGTTACACTATTGGCAGACCACTGGACAGGTAAGAAGTGTCATAATACAAAGATATAAATACACACTGTACACATTTGAGGACATTTGAACATTCTGCTATTACCTATCAAGATAATAATAGGAAACAAAAACTTTAAACAGTACCATTGGAAAGTATACAGGCAGGCCCTTGCACTACATGCTTTGGGAAATTCATCCATAAATCTGACCAGTAAAGAGATGGGTATAGTGTGTATGGGTTTGGCAAAGTCAGCAGATAGATGATTGAGGATAGAGAATTGGGATCAGCTGACTTAGCAGTTGGGGGGGAGGGTTAAAAAAAATTTGGGGACACCACAAAAAAAAGCCTCTGGCGCTCTGCCTGAATTTAAATCAAAAATAACATTTCCAAACATTTTAGGGGGTGTTTGGGGTAAAGCACTACTATGGAGCTGATAAAATACATTGTTAAGTGACTACATGAGGTGAATATAGGGCAGGAGACACCATGCTGGGGAGGTTATTGAAGGGCAAATATGTATGAAGGACATAAAATAATAATTACCTAAAAATCCAGCATGCATGAGAACAAAGGGGACATTCACAGCATATTACAATCATGGTAATTAGGGAATGAGGGAAGAAATACAATATATTATCAAACATTCAATACAATAAAATGTGATATAAAAGGATAAAAATCTTACCTTCATATACTCCTTCTGCAGGACCTGGATGATGGCAGAACAGGTCTCTGGGATGATGATACCCAGAGCCTGGGGGGAGATGCCAGTCGAGAACTTCAAGTCCTGCAGACTTCTCCCTGTGGCCAAATACCGCAAGGTAGCGACCAACCTCTGCTCCGGAGTGATGGCTTGCCTCATGCAGGTATCCTGCCTGCTAATATAGGGGGTCAGCGAAGCCAACAAACGGTGAAACACGGGGTCTGTCATCCTGAGAAAGTTCCTGAAATCATCAGGATTATTCTCACGGATCTCACGGAGCAAAGGCATATGAGAGAACTGGTCACGCTGAAGCAACCAATTCTTGGTCCATGAACTCCTCCCCACCCTGTTCATGGACTGGACTTGTGTCAAGGTCAGGACCCCAACACCAAGCCCCCGCACAGCACGAACTCTACGAGGAGTACGCATACGAAACATGGCTAGAAAACGGTCGGCTGCTAAGAACGAAGTAACAGAACGCACTGAAGAACAGCAAGGCCTGTGAAGAGCGACCTGAAAAACAGCAACGAGCGGGCAAGATCGCACAGAAAACTCCGATACGAACTGACTGCACGCACCAAAGAGCAGATACAAACCCACAAGCACAAACTGAACGTCAGAAAACGATCTGAAAGCCACGAGTCTGAAAAAGCGCGAATCGTCTCTCACCAAACTTTTACTAACACGAGATTAGCAAAAGGAGCCCAAAGGGTGCCGCGCTTGGTTCTGAACCGGCCTTTTCTAGTCTCGTCGTACGTGGTGTACCCCACCGCGTTCTTGGCGATCGGAAATTCCGACAACTTTGTGCGACCGTGTGTACGCAAAACAAGTTTGAGCCAACATCCGTCGGAAAAAATCCTAGGATTTTGTTGTCGGAATGTCCGAACAAAGTCCGACCGTGTGTACGGGGCATAAAAGAAATCAAGAAAAATAATTGTGGTGGCCAGTAACAGTTAGATTGATAGAACAAGCACAGGGAATAAATTATGGAATCACTCAATTCTGAGGAAAAAATTATGGAATCACCCTGTAAATTTTCATTACAAACACTAACACCTGCATTCGATTAAATCTGCTTGTTAGTATGTAGGTAAAGAGGGTAAATCATCACGCAGTGTTGCACAAGATGTTGGTTGTTCACAGTCGGCTGTGTCTAAAACATGGACCAAATACAAACAATATGGGAAGGTGGTTAAAGGCAAGCATACAGGTAGACCAAGGAAGACATCAAAGCGTCAAGACAGAAAACTTAAAGCAATATGCCTTGAAAACAGAAAATGTACAACAAAACAAATGAGGAACAAATGGGAGGAAACTGGAGTCTACATCTGTGACCGAACTGTAATGCCCCATACACACGGTCGGACTTTGTTCGGACATTCCGACAACAAAATCCTAGGATTTTTTCCGACGGATGTTGGCTCAAACTTGTTTTGCGTACACACGGTCGCACAAAGTTGTCGGAATTTCCGATCGACAACAACGCGGTCACGTACACCACGTACGACGAGACTAGAACAGGCCGGTTCAGAACCAATCGCGCCACCCTTTGGGCTCCTTTTGCTAATCTCGTGTTAGTAAAAGTTTGGTGAGAGACGATTCACGCTTTTTCAGACTCGTGGCTTTCAGATCGTTTTCTGCGGTTCAGTTTGTGCTTGTGGGTTTGTATCTGCTCTTCAGTGCGTGCAGTCAGTTCGTATCAGAGTTTTCTGTGTGATCTTGCCCGCTCGTTGCTGTTTTTCAGGTCGCTCTTCACAGGCCTTGCTGTTCTTCAGTGCGTTCTGTTACTTCGTTCTGAGCAGCCGACCGTTTTCTAGCCATGTTTCGTATGCGTACTCCTCGTACAGTTCGTGCTGTGCGGGGGCTTGGTGTTGGGGTCCTGACCTTGACACAAGTCCAGTCCATGAACAGGGTGGGGAGGAGTTCATGGACCAAGAATTGGTTGCTTCAGCGTCACCAGTTCTCTCATATGCCTTTGCTCCGTGAGATCCGTGAGAATAATCCTGATGATTTCAGGAACTTTCTCCGGATGACGGACCCCGTGTTTCACCGTTTGTTGGCTTTGCTGACCCCTTATATTAGCAGGCAGGATACCTGCATGAGGCAAGCCATCACTCCGGAGCAGAGGTTGGTCGCTACCCTGCGGTATTTGGCCACAGGGAGAAGCCTGCAGTACCTCAAGTTCTCGACAGGCATCTCCCCCCAGGCTCTTCTTTGTGGACATTTACTGCTTGTGTTTGTTTTAGCTGACCCTGACAGAAATGTGTGGAGTGCAGAAAATGTCGTGATTGTGTAACCTTATACAAAGCACTGTTGGCTGTTATTTACTAAATGCAAAGACACTTTTCACTACAAGTGCACTTGCAACTGCACTGAAACTGCACTTGTAGTGCAAAGTGGATTTGCCCTTAGGAAATAACCCCCATTTTCTCATAAAACAACAATTACATCACCCCAAAAGTGTTGTAGCGTGAGACAATAATCCACACATTCTTGATGAACAATCTTTTTAATACCTGCACAATCACATGTGCATTTACCAAAGGTTTTCTGACAAACCAACATGTTTGTTGTATAACAATTTTTGTGGTGTCATTATCCAAAATCAAAATGTGCATTTTATAGAAAACAGGCCTGTGTAAAACCAACAAGAAAGACACAAATCTTGATCTTACAAAGTTCACATTTGGTAGAACTGGAAGGCTATATCAGACATGAGTATTTAGGAACTGTGTTTGATATTGCGTTCAGATGGGGGGAAATCACCCCTGGAAAAGCCAAATTTGGAAGATGCACACCAAGTTCAGAATGTCAACATGTGCTATCTGCCATCAGGGGGGATCAAGGGACGTGTTTTGGGGGAGAAAGCCCTTCCTCACCGCTACTTTATTATTGAGGAAGGGGTTGCACCCCCAAAACGCGTCCATTGATCTCCCGTGATGGCAGATAGCACATGTTGACACACTGTGTGCATCCTCCAAATTTGGCTTTGGGAAAAATCACAAAAACATTTCGCACTTTGTAGCACACAAAAGAAGAAAGTGATTTGGAGGGGTTTTAAACTCGCCCCAAAACATCAATGATGTTTTTATATTTTGGAATAACATCATTGATGTTTTGCTTGATGTTTTCCAATTGTAAATTACACCCCATGATCTCCCCGATCAGGATCTGGGCACTTTCGGATGTGAAAGGATCTTCATCCACAACATCACGATCACCTAAAAAGAGAGGAACCCCAAAATAAATTAGGTTTCAAAAAAATGCCGCAATCCATCTCTTATCTGAGCCTGTGGTCGCAGACACTCACCTGTTGTGGTGACTACTTCCACCACGTCTTCTTCCTCCTGCTCATCTTGTGTTGGGGGGATTTCCCCTTCTTCCAGAGGGGGGGGGCTCTGGTCTCCTCGGATGAGGGGTGTCCTCCGAGTCTTTTCTCCCCTATGTAAAACAAAAATGGTATAATTAGCACACAGATATTTAATGTCAGAACTAAAAAGATGAAACATTGCTTGGAAGTGGGGTAAAATTGTCTATTTTAGCAGAGTTCCAACATGTAGCTTTTTTAGTGTCCTTTGTCAAGCTGCAATACTTTACCTGTATGGTAAAAGCTTCACAGATGTAGCCCCCCCTATAGTATACACTGGAGCACCTGTGTGGCCCCTTAATAAAAATGGTGTTCTGGGGTCCCACACTAGTGCTCCAGTGTCCAGATGTGAAAACAGCTGCTCAGTGTCCTCTCCTTACACACAATCTAGTTTGCATTTCATTCTAGTAACAAAGCCATCTACACAACCCAATTCTTTGAAGACAAGTATAGGGCGTCAAAATGGTGGCCAAATGCATATGGCCTAAACAATGGTATTTTATCGTCCGAAATAAAAATGTTTGATCCGAACGAATAATGTGCCCATGAACATGAAAGTTGCCATTTTAAACTGTACAACAGTTCCTAAAAGCACATGGAGCAGCACGAACGTCATAAACATAAAGAATAGGAACACAGCACAACTACTTACTTTTTTGCAGCACTCTCCGGATCTTTCTGTACTGCTCACGTTCTCGTAATTTCAGGTCCGACCACCGCTTCCTGAGCTGATCTTTCGATCGTCGTACCCTGAATTTCCGGTGCAGACTCCTGACCACTTTCGCCATGATCTTGGCCTTGCGGACATTGGGGTTGGGGTAAGGCCCATACTTTCCATCATAGTCGGCCTTCTTCAGGATGTCCACCATCTCCAACATCTCCCCAAAGGACATATTTGAGTCCTTTAATCTCCTTCTGGATCGGGACGTTTCAGGCTCCAGCCTTTCCTCCTCCTCCTCCTCGTTGCTACAATTAGCACGATCCTGCTGTCTATCCGCCATGTGCTCTTCCCCCACTGCGCCGAACGAAAAGGGGCGGGGAATAGACTAGAAAGAACGTCAGGGGCGGGCGGAGTTATACGCATGCGCAGTGTGTATAAATCGTAACGCGCGCGTCTTACGTACGATCTGTGAGCGGAGGAAGGAGCATCGGAGACGCCGATCGTGCTAACGAAGGTAGGATCTAAACTTGGGCCTATACTGCTTCGAAATGGAAGCTTATATTGTAACAAGATTAGGGGAGTTTGGCCTGACATTAGGCTTTGTCTTGTGTTGTGTCTTACAGAGAAAATGGATGGGTTCAACGACCACAATTTCCTGCCCCTGTTCATAGACAAGTACAGGGAGCTGCCCTGTCTGTGGCAAGTGAGACACCCCCACTATAATCACAAACAGAAGAGGCAGGCAGCGCTGGAGAAACTGCTGGAGTTAGTGAAGCCGGTGGTCCCCACAGCAACCATCCCTTATTTGAAAGCTAAAATTGGTGGCCTGAGGAGCACATATCTTAGGGAGCGCAAGAAGGTCACAGATTCCCAGAGGTCCGGAGCTGCAGCAGATGATGTTTATGTCCCCAGGCTGTGGTACTATGAGAGACTGCGATTTCTGTCAGACCACACTGAAGTCAGGGAATCCCTCTCTACTCTTCCTTCCACTCTTCCTTCCATACCAGCTGAGGCTTCCGATGTCCAACCTGGGCCTTCCAGCCAGGAAGAAGTGGAGGAGCCCGGCTGGAGTCAGGTATAGCATTCTTCTACTGATTTCTGGGCAATAAATAAATGATGTTTATTAGATGTTATTATTGATCACTAATTGCTGATTAAAAAAAGTGCTTTACATATCAATAGACAGTAGTGGGCACCCAAAATTGGGAAAAGAATGAAAACTGCTGGGCTCAGAAGCATAGTCTGTTATATTTGTTAACATTCAATTTGCAGCAGTCAGGAGGTGAAAATTGTGTGTGATTGATGACTAAAAAACTAAAACTATGTCCCTTTTTCATACACAGGAAGACCTCAGCCAGGAGGAGGCTGTGGAATGTGGCAGTCAGGAGGAGGTGGGGATTATTAGTGTCAGCCAGGAGGAGGCGGGGATTAGTGGCAGCCAGGAGGAGGCGGGGCTACGTGGCAGCCAAGAGAAGCCTGGGACAAGTCGCAGCCTGACTGAGTCTCAGGTCCCTCCCCTCCGCCTGCCATATAAACGAGCCAGGAAGGCCACTCCGAGTCCCGTGCAGGATTCAGCGTACAGGCTGATCCAGGAGGCTTCGGCGTCCCTCAGAGCCTTCCCCAGTCCTGAAGAGGCCTTTGCCTGCATGGCTGCCACAAAATTGCAGGGCATGCAGGAGGGTCAACGCAAGATCTCTGAGGACCTGATTTATAAAGTCCTTCGTAAGGGGTAGAGTGGGGAACTAACACACAAGACGGATGTCATGGAGAGGGACGATCCTCCTCCTCCTCCTCCTCCTGCTGCCACAACTCCACCACCACAGCCAAAGGCTGTAAGGAAGCGTGGAAGGAAGACCAAAGAGTGATGGCCCTGGGTTCAGTCTGGTCTGACAAAAGCTGCAGTCTCTCGTATGACCACAGCCTGGGGACACAGATGTCATCTGCTGCTGTTCATGATCTCTGGGACTTCTGGACCAGACTGCCCTCCCTTAGATAAGGACTCCTCAGGCCACCAATTTTGCTTTTAAATAATTGATGTGTGCCCTGGGGGTCCAAGGCTTCGCCCACTTCTGCAGTTTCTCCAGCGTTGCCTCCCTCTTTGTTTAGTTGTGAGCCCTTAATAAATTTTTTGGGTAAATTCTACTCTCCTGTGTGTGTTTTCATCCAAAAAGGACAGTTTGTTGGTGACGATTCAGGTACATTTCTAAAGTACAATGTGAAATTAACAAGGGACAACAACACCAAACAATCTCCTACAGATTAAATAGAACAACATATTAGTGGTGTTGTGGGAACTTGTCACCAAAAACACACACAAACATTTTCAGGAATACAAATCAAAATCACCAAAAAAAAAAAAAAAAAAAAGAAAGAGAAACACAAAAAAAGTATCTACATTAAAGTCCAAAAAAAACAAAAAATTTTGTTGTCAGATGTGAGAAATCAAAATATATTGAGGGAATCCCGATAAATAGTAACGAAATAAGTTTGTGAGAAGTGTGTGTGAATATGAGCAGCAAAACTACTTAATTCTTGTCACATTATAAAGAAGAAGAGAGTGCGCTGTATTAAACCATTTTGAACATTGCAGCGTGACGAAAGTGCTGTATCCATTCCGAACGCTACGTTTACCAGAACGAGCTGTCCCGTGTCGGAATTTCTTCTGAGCATGCGTGGCACTTTGTGCGTCGGAACAGGCCACACACGGTCGGAATTGACGCGACCGGATTTTGTTGTCGGAAAATTTTATCTCCTGCTGTCCAACTTTGTGTGTCGGAAAATCCGATGGAAAATGTCCGATGGCGCCCACACACGGTCGGAATTTCCGACAACACGCTCCGATCGGACATTGTCCATCGGAAAATCCGACCGTGTGTACGGGGCATTAGAAACCGCCTAAAGGAAATTGGATTTACATACAGAAAAGCTAAAAGAAAGCCATCTCTAACACCTAAACACAAAAAAACAAGGTTACAATGGGCTAAGGAAAGGCAATCGTGGACTGTGGATAATTGGATGAAAGTCATATTCAGTGATGAATCTCAAATCTGCATAGGGCAAGGTGATGATGCTGGAACTTTTGTTTAGTGCCGTTCCAATGAGATTTATGCAGACTGTCTGAAGAAAACATGCAAATTTCCACAGTCAATTATGATATGGGGCTGCATGTCAGGTAAAGGCACTGGGGAGATGGCTGTCATTAAATCTTCAATAATTGCACAGGTTTACATTGAAATATTGGACACTTTTCTTATCCCATCTATTGAAAGGATGTTTGAGGATGATGAAATCATTTATCAAGATGATAATGCATCTTGCCATAGAGCAAAAACTGTGAAAAAATTCCTTGAAGAAAGACACATAAGGTCAATGTCATGGCCTGCAAACAGTCCGGATCTCAATCCAATTGAAAATCTGTGGTGGAAGTTAAAGAAAATGGTCCATGACAAGGCTCCAACCTGCAAAGATGATTTGGCAACAGCAATCAGAGAAGGCTGGAGCCAGATTGATGAAGAGTACTGTTTATCACTCATTAAGTCAATGCCTCAGAGACTACAAGCAGTTATAAAAGCCAGAGGTGGTGCAACAAAGTACTAGTGATGTGTTGGGGTGTTATTTTGTTTGTTTTTCATGATTCCATAATTTTTTCCTCAGAATTGAGTCATTCCATAATTTATTCCCTGTGCTTGTTCTATAAATCTAACTATTACTGGCCACCACAATTATTTTTCTTGATTTCTTTTAGTGTTTCTTAAAGCCAGAAAGTTGCCATTTGAAATGCCTTTAGTTTTTGGCCATGTCTGTGATCTGCTTTTTTTCTACAACAATAAACAACTAAAGGAATATCCTCAGGAACTGGTGATTCCATCATTTTTGCCAGGGGTTGTATATCTTTCTCACACATGATTAAGATTTGGACTTATGATATAAGTTTTGGACTTACCATTTTACTACATTTATTTGCTTTTACTTTTTTCACTGTTTAAACATACATATTTGTCTTAGGGGAGGAGATCTCCCGATATCACTTTAATTGATTGGTTTATGCTCACCATTTAGTTTAAGTACTGCGGACTCATCTTCTTATATATTAATATAAGAAGACCTATTCTCACAGAGGTGGATCTTATACTCTCCTACCCTTAAACGTAGGTCATGGCAAGGTTACTAGCAGATAATCTTACCACTGTGAATTCACATCATTACTACATACCCCATCTAATAAATCTGCCTTACGTAGCCATATAACTAGAGACCTGATAGATCACTCTTTGGGATATAGGTAGCGCCACTGACCCCATTTTGGTTTTTCTTTTTCAGTTTAAAGTTCTCCTAGGGGGAGTTTTTTAAGGGGAGGCTGCAACCTTAATACCTATCCTAAGCGCGTTATTTTTTTTATCTTTATTAAAGGACCACCAGGGTCCACTGCTAAGCAATGAGAAGTGGGAGGAAGCTGACCAGGCACTTCCAAGATGGCACTGGAATGCACATGTGACACGCAGCGTCGACGGGATGACGTCACCAGGGTAGGAGCTGCGACGCATTTCAGAGCACACGCAGTAAAGCTATCACGCATGCGATCTCTTTCTTCAGGCAGAAGGCATAGGAGCAATAGAGCCTCTATTTATATATTAATGTAAATAGAGGCTCTAGTGCTCGTATGCCTTCTGCCTATAGAAAGAGCGTGAATGCCTGATGACTCTACTGCGCATGCTCTGAAATGCGTCGCAGCTCCAGTGAAATTTTTGACTTTTATGATGTTCTTATTATGGACTTTTTGAATCACATATGAGGTTATCATACCTGTTGATGCCTACATTCCTACTATTTTGGGATCTGCCACCAACATCACCAGTGACACTAATACAGTGATCAGTGATAATATACACTGTCACTATGCTAACATCTAGGGGCGATCAAGGGGTTAAATGTGTGCCTAACAATGTGTAATGTGTGCTGCTTTTTGCTAAAGATCACTTTGTTTCTTATTCCTTGCTGCCCCCTAAACCCAGAAGCAGGCAGTGGTGTACAGTACCAGTACGTTGCTTTGCCTGCATGGACCGCCCATCCACAGTACATTGCGGACGAGCGGTCCTTAAGTAGTTAAGCTTTCTTTCTTTTATTTTCCCCTAGTCATCCTGTCACTAAGTCTGTTATTTTTCTACAGAACAAGCTGTCCTGCAGATGTAGCAGTTAGTGGGTTGAGACAAACCATTGAATACTGACAGGGGTGCTTACAATGATCAGCTTTTATGTATGTAAAACCTAAATCTAAATGGAAAAAAACAAACAGTTTGCTGCAGGGCTGCTAATACAAATCACGGGGCCCCATACAGAGTACCTGACAGGCCCCCCCCCCCCAAGAAAATATTAAAGCTATATTTTGCTAAAAATACAATAAAGTCATCATAGGCAGACACAACATAACTCACAGAATTCCTGCTAAATCTAAAAGATAAAACTGAGTTAATAAATAAAGCTTTTTGTGGATAAGGTCTTGGGGCTCATTCACATGGGTGCTGTGGTCTGTACAGTGTGAATCAGTGGTTCATTTAGGTGGCTTGAGCCACATGGAGCTATAAAAACACAGCTGCAGTTCCTAATTTGACAGGTGTGTGAATGCAAGTATACAGCCTGAACACAGACAGTGTGCATTCGGGGGCCACTCACATGCACACCTGTCAAATTAGGGCCTGTGGCTGTGTTCGTACAGGCGATCCATCCCCATAGAATGACAGGCAGCTCCAGCCCAAAATCCTCCTTCACACAGCAAGAGTACCTGTGTGAATGAGCCCTTAATTATATTTTCTAACAATTTTTTTTTTAATAACCCTGTTGGGAAGGGTTATTAAAAAAATGGATCTCTCCAGTGGCGTGCTGTCACTACTGACATCTTCGTCTGGTCTTCTCTCTGGGTTCTTGGGCTCCAGCTGTTTGGCCAAACTGCGATGATGTAACTCCTGCGCATGCGTATGGAAGTCACGGTCACATCACAGCTCTCTCAGTGGATTGTATACCGTCTATTGAGAGCGCAATCCACATGTGCCGGTGCTATCCCCGGCTGCTACGTTTAGGAGATATTCACTGTACAGAGGTAAGTCCTATTATAGGCTTACCTGTAGATACAAGATAAAAAATGGAGTTTACTACTGACAGATCAGTTAGTAAATGGTTAAAGGAGTTGATGCATGGATTTGCAGAGAGAACTGACAGTGTAGGGGAGAAGAAGCAATGTTGCATAAGTCAGGAAGCAGTCTGGGGGAGAGGAGTGGGAAGCCCAGCTACATAAAGCACACTAAGCACTGGGACAAGATAAAATGCAGCTATGGAACTGGTGATCAGCTGTGACTGTCAGGCAGACAGAGCAATAGAGCCTGGAAAGTTGGAACTCTGGGATCAGAGAGACAGGGAAACAAACTCACCTAGCAGAGCTAACATTAGAGCCAGCTCTGGGGTGGGGTGGGGGGGGGGGGTCGGACAGGGAGGGGGATTAGTGAGGGACAACAAATGTGTCTCTCCCTTCCTCCAGCAGCTAAAAGCTGGCAGCCCCCTTGTGTGCTCATGCCCCCTACAAGAGGACCTGTGGTACAACCCCAATCAGCAGCCCTTGTTAGCTGTAACTGATTGTAAAGTGTTAGCTGGAGTTTGGTTTCAATTTGTTAGTGTATTTAAATCTGCTAGTACATGTAAACACTCTCCTCCCACCAAACTGACAATGCTACCTGTTGTGTTTGTTGCTCCTTCATCCAGAGTGGAGGCTCTCTAATGCAGAAGGTGTGTTACTGGGCAAATCACCAGGTGAAAACAGAGGTGGGAAATAACTAATAACAATATATTACATTTTTGGTTTTGGCTTTAATACGTGATATGTCTAATCACTGGTCACAAAGCAGTACATACAATTCAAATAATAAAACATTCAAATTCCAAATCTTTGTGATCTGAGAAACTCAAATAATACCTATCCTTGAAACCCAGGGGGGCCATGGCATCACTATGCATAATTCTTCTGCTTCATTTCTAAAGCAGCAGTTCGTGGTAGGTCAGCATGTAGACTAACTACAAGTGATGAAATGATTACCTAGCCATACGCTTTCAAATTGATCAGTGATCACTGCCTAAGTTCTAAGGGACCCATGAGAATTACAGTAACCACATCTAACGTTCCTCTTGCCCGTTCAGCATTATACTTGCTTTTTATCAGGATATCTAATTGCGCATCTTTTACAACACACACAAGGTAATTCAGGGTATTTCTCCTTCAACAGCCTATCCTGATAAATTCTCCATTTATTTTTGATTGTTCTTTTCGTTTGCTCAGACACTGGGGAGAGGGTAAAATGCAGAAAAAGAGTGTCATATCTTCTCCTGCCTTGCTGCATTCAAGGTCAGCACTTAGCTTAACTCCAATCACTGAGCCTCCTGCATACATTTTCTGCTTGTATCTCAAAAGTTGGTGCATCAGATCAGTTCCCGCATAACCACTGCACCAGACTGGGTATTATAGAATGGGTTTATACCATGGATTTGATGGCTTTTAAATGGAATTGAATAAAGCATTCCATGCTTTATCCCTGACTATATGTAATGAGAGCATACAGTATATAAAACCTTTGTGTTTCACATTGCCTTATTTTTTTTTCATTCAAATTCAAGCCAAGTGACAGTAGCAAGGGTCTTAAAGCTGAACTCCAGGATAAGCAAACATTGTCAAAATACATAAATCATGTGTATTCTCTCTTGAATATTGGTGTGCTTGATGTAATTCTTGCAGATCTGTGCAGTAATCCAGTGTGAAACGCTTCCTGTAATAAAGACCAGTCACTGCTGCTTTCTCTCCTTGTGCAGGGTGACTGGTCTTGTCTCCGCCCCCTTCTCTAATTTGCTGCAGACAGCCTGTAGTGGGTGGACCTGCTGGGTCCCTCCCATAGCTCTGCCCTCTAGACAGGCTATGTGCAGTAGAGTGATAATTTCACCGCTACTTTAGCAAGGTAATACCTGGGATTGCAAAGGCATTTGAGAAAGTGAATTTGTGTATTGTGTGTCTATGGAGGGATATATTGATTTTTGTGTCCGGGGTTTAGCTTTAAATCTTGTAGCTGCTGCAACTGGTTAAGCACGCTTAGTTGTTGTGAATAGCAGTAATACATTGGGTGTTGGAAAACACAGTGTTGTTCATTTCTTACCTCCTGATTTAGCCTGCATATATTCTGCTTGATCTCCTCAGCTTCAGCTGCTAAGATTGGGTTAACCAGGCTTATACCTAATTGAAAGGGAGAAGAAAAAATATTAGAACACATTAAGCATTTACATGTGTTGGATGAAATAACACCAGAACATACTGAGCAATACCAGTTATAACGATCAAGTGTTATATTATTTTACTGTAAAACATCTACCCATCAGGAAATCCTGGATGCATAGTTATATGCTGGGAATTAATTTCTTATGTACACACAATCAACAGTCAGAGACAATTGATGTAATCAATGAAAAGCGATCTATGAATAGAAGACGGGTGGATGATTGGTTACAAAATTGCCTTCCCTTTTCAATCTGCTGTAATTTTCTGTAAAATTCTAAGCAACATGACAACCTGGAGGTGCTCTGTACATTGTTGGTGTATAGAAAGCCCTCAGAAATGTAATTTCCAGCTTATGTGATGGACTCACTGATTTTCCCTGAAGTCTGTGCTAAGATACAAGTCAGATTTTAGGCATCCTCTGCAATAGGCATCCTCTGCACACTGTCACAGGGTGACAACACTCACATATTTATGGTAGATCAGCACCCTAGTTTGCTCTCTTAATTTGGACTAAAGATACTTCCCCCTCTTCTCCAATACAAAGAATAGGGGTTTGGAAGTAAACAGAAGATAATTTAAAAGCTGATAACATTGTTTGAGATTATTATTCAGTGCTCAGAAAGTTACAAAGGATTTCTATCAATGGGTAATGTTACCAAAATGAACCTAACCTGAGAAAGGTAAACTAATGTTTATTACATGTAAGATCTAGTAAGCTGCAACACAGAAAATATTTTCTCTTATATATACTTTAAATGCACCTAAATAGTAAGGTCCACTTTTTTGGTGGGCGGCGCCTTCCCATTTTAATGTGCTGCACAATGTGCTGCACAAAACGGTTGAAAAACACCCGTGGGTCAAAAAAGTTGGTTAATGTACTTAGCTTACCCCTGCTTCCACCCGAGGAGTGCTTAAATCACAAAAGAACATGCCACTATTTTGTGTTATAGCAACATTCCATAGGATTTTGGGTGCTTGGCATTCTCTGCACTCTTGTCAGAAGGATGGTGATGTAATCCTCTTTAGTATGGAAGACATAGAAAAAGAGTTTAAATTAACTATCTTTTTCCCTCCCCTTCTGTGATTTTTTACAGTTTAGTACAGGAGATCAAAATAAGGGAAGGGGCCTTCCCTTCCCTGACCTTCCTATCCTTGACAGTGAGAGGCATCTTGTTGGAGCGTCCTCAGCTGCAGCCACATCAGGAGCGCCCCCTCCCCCCTCCGGTCTCCAGGATCACACGGCTCCACATCCCAGGAGGTTTTTGGGACTTCAGCCACTCCGACATATCCACTGGATAAAGGCACATCTGACAGCCAATTCCATCACAAAAGGAAAATACATTTAATTTACAGTCCGATTACATTCGTAAGTAGGTCTGTAGTGTACGGTATATACGGTCCTGATCTATACCCTACCTAGAAAACCCGGACAAAGACTAGTATGGAACTTGGATTAAACAACCATCCACCACAGGATATCCCCTCCTACTAGCCACCCCTTTTCATGTACACATGTCGGCCTACCGGCCCATACAGACTGTGCTCTTGTTCTCCTGGCTCTGATGAAGAGGTTACCCTCAAAACGCGTCAGCCATTTTTAACAACTTGCCTCAACATGGGCATACCCCAATTTTAATTTATTTTCTAGTGCCTTTTTTGTTACCTGTTTGTATGCAATGTAGTATTTGTATGATTCATTATTTTATATGTGTGTATTCCCTATACATGATTAAACCATACATGTTTTGATGTAAGCGTCTGATCACACGCCTTCCGTCCACCTCCTACCATACAGTCCTTAATGAATAGGCAAACATTAAGGCTTGCTTTAGCCTGCTTCCGTCCTGTAAACAGGATACCACCTCAGAGCTAGGAACCACAAATGGAAAAGTGGGGCCAAACATTATCTGATATTGAAGCTTCTGTAGTTTTCTGGTTTTCTCAGCATTGAGTGTTCTGCCATACCCACCAGCCAATCTAGACTATAGACATAACTAGACTACAAAATCTGCCACCAAAACATACATGTAGAAAAGGATGGAGAGTAAGAACTCAGAATGTAAGACCTAAAGCAGAGGTCTCCAAACCTTTCAGTATGAGGGCTATATCGAATAGTTTACAAATATTCACGGGCCAAAAACAGTCAGTTTTATAAATTAATGAAGAAGTCTTACTTGGATCATTTTTGTAATCAGCATGATATGGTTCAACACAACAGAGAAAGAACTATAGTAAAGCAAAGCTAAGAAATTAAAAAAAAAACTTAGAGTTCCCCCTTACATCAAAGCCTCCATCAAAGTTGCCCTAACATAAGAGTCCTCCCTTACATTAGACCAGAGACATAACTAGAACCTTTAGGGCCCCGGTGCAAAGAGCCATAAAGGCCCCCCCCCCACCGTGGTGGAACGCCAGGGCCCGGTCGCAAGTGCGTTCTTTGTGACCCTGGTAGTTCCACCACTGGTGTAAGTATTTTTTTTTTTTCATTTTTTTACCATTTTATTTTATTTATTTATTTTACAATTTTTTTTCATTATTTTTCACAGTTTTTTAGGAGCCCCATTGGGGGGCTTTGGTGAAATATCAGGGGTCTAAACAGACCTCTGATGTTTTACCTTTGAGATAGAGAAAGAAGATTGGGGACACAGCCCTCAATCTCCATCTCTGAAGCCTCAGCTGTACAGCATGAACGGACAGGAATAGTTCTGTACAGAGATTCCAGTTCATTCACAATCGGAAGCATAGTAAACACAGTTTACTATGCCTTAGTTATGAATGGACAGAGTAAGTGATTGGTACAGATCACTGACTCTATTCATTCACTCAAGATGGGGCTGGTAAATGACACATTTAGTGGCTTCTTTCCCGCTCTCCGTCCCGACAGATCCCCTGCAGCAGGTGGGAGAGGGGAGGGGTCAACCTGGCAGTACTGCAGCAGATGAGATGGGGGGAGTACACAGGAGCTCAGGACAGCAGGATGTAGATAGAAGGGGCAGCATGTAGAGGAAACAATCCCCCCCATTTCCCCCTGCAGCCGCTTAAAGGCTCCTCGGTGCTGTCATTTTGTAGGGCAAAGGGCTCCAGCTCCCCTATGTCCGTCTCTGATGTCAGATATGTGGGACTGGCTCCGCTCCACTCTTTTCCCTGGCAACTGGCCCTGGCATCACTAGAGGGGCAGGTCTCTAGCAAGCGGAGGCTGAGTGGGTACAATGGTGCCTCTTTTATAGGGCATCAGAGTGGCCAAGGGGGCAATTTCCCCCCCCGCCGCCTCCAGCAACAACCTGGGGGACCCTCTCCCCCTCCAACAACCACCTGGTGGGCCCTCTCCTCCACCAACAACCACCTTGGGGACCCTTCTATTCCACCAACCACCCCAAGGCCCTCTCTTCCTAACCCGGCACTACCCAGGGGCCTCCTCCTCCTCCAACCACCCAAGGACTCACTCTTCCACTGCTGACCAATCCAGGGCCCTTTACTTCTCCACCAATCATCCTGGGGCCCGCTCCCCCTCTGCAAACCACCCAGGGGCCCTCTCCTTCTTCTCCAAACACCCAGGTGCCCTCTCCTCCTCCCCCAGCCTCCCAGGGGTCCTCTCTTCCTCCAACAGCCATCCTGGGGCCCCCTCCTTTTCTACCAACCATCCTGGGGCTCCCTCCAACCACTCTGGGGCCCCTCACTCCCCTTTTCTCAGCAGATAACCTAAATATGTGACCAGGCTGCAGAGTGACCAGTCAGGTGTGTGATTACCTGTATGTTCCAGGGCTAGGGTGGAGGGCCTCCTCCCAGAAGATGGTGTACTCATCAGCCATTGTCGGATTAGAGCCAGCAGGACATGATCACTGCCACCAGCACAGCGGCAAACACCGCCTGAGCCCCGCAACAGCCGAGCATTGCGGGCAAACCTGGCAACTGCGTCCTACTACCGCTGGGACACGCCCACCGCCCAACTCCTCCAAAAGAATAACATTGGACGGCCAATCTCTGGGCACTAAAGGTTGGGTGAGTGTCAGCACACAACAGCGACACCTGGCGGCCACGGAGGGAACTGCAGCGCACTGCTCCAATCATTACAGTATCTCACAAAAGTTAGTACACCCTCACATTTTTGTAAATATTTTATTATATCTTTTCATGTGAAAAATTACACTTTGCTACAATGTAAAGTAGTGAGTGAAAATGTCCAAATTGGGCCTAAAGCAGTGGTCTCAAAGTACCGGCCCGCGGGCCATTTGCGGCCCGCGGACTGGTTATAAATGGCCCGCCGAGCAGGGCGCTCTCTGATGTGTGAAGTTGGGGAGGTGTGGGCGGCCGGGCATCCATCGATACATGGCAGTGAACAGCGAGGGGCCGGCCGAGGGCAGATAAGCCCGAGAGCCCGGGACTCGGGAGAAGAGCTCCTCCGTGGCACCGCCTCCTCCTTGACCTCGCCCCCTGACCCCGCCTTCCCTAGAAGGCAAGCGGGCGCAGCGTACCCCATGCTTCAAGTTCCTCTGCGCGCTCTGATGTGAGGTCCGAAGCTGGAGGACAGGCTCGCCGCTCACTGGGGGCATAGAGCTGTCACAGAGGACAGGAGGCACAGGCTGCTGTGGGAGCTTCTGGAATTGGACGGATCGAAGCAGGAGACTGGCATCATGGTATGGAAAGTACTGTCTGTCATCATCATACACACCTGCAGACAGAGACTGGGACAGAGGTGGGACTGCAGGAACAGTGCTAGGGGTCTCTCATCTCCCCCCAACTTCCCCCTCCCTCTTTCTAAGCCCCCTCCCCCCTCTCTTAGCCCCCCTCCCTCCTCTCTCAGCCCCCCTCTCTTTAAGCCCCCCTCCCTTCTCTCTCAGCCCCCCTCTCTCTAAGCCCCCCTCCCTTCTCTCTCAGCCCCATCTCTCTCTAAGCCCCCTCTCTTTTCTCTCAGCCCCCCTCTCTCTAAGCCCCTCTCCCTTCTCTCTCAGCCCCCCTCTCTCTAAGCCCCCCTCCCTTCTCTCTCAGCCCCATCTCTCTCTAAGCCCCCTCTCTTTTCTCTCAGCCCCCCTCTCTCTAAGCCCCTCTCCCTTCTCTCTCAGCCCCCTCCCTTCTCTCTCAGCTCCCCATCTCTCAGCCCCCTCTCTCCAAGCCCACCTCACTTCTCCCTCAGCCCCCCCTCTCTCCAAGCCCCCTCCCTTCTCTCTCAGCCCTTCCCCCTCTCTCAGCCCCCCTCTCTCTAAGCCCCCCTCCCTTCTTTCTCAGCCCCCCTCTCTCTAAGCCCCCTCCCCTCTCTCTCAGCCCTTCCCCTCTCACCCCCTCTCAGTCCTCCCCCCTCGATTAGCCCCCCTCCCTTCTCTCTTAGTCATCCCTATACTCTCAGTCCCCCTCTCTCTCTCTCAGCCATCCCCCTCTCCCTAAGCCCCCCTCCTTTCTCGCCCAGCCATCTCTCTCAGCCATCCCCCCTCTCTCAGCCCTCCCTATTCTCTCAGCCCCCCTCTCGCTAAGCCCCCTCCCTTCTCTCCTAGCCCTCCCTTTTCTCTCAGCCCCCCTCTCTCAGCCCTCCCTATTCTCTCAGCCCACCTGTCTCTATCAGCCCACCCATCTCTATCAGCCCCCCTCTCTTAGACCTCCCTCTCTCTCAACCCTCCCTCCTACCTCTCTCTCTCAACCCACCCGTCACTCTCAGCCCACCCATCACTTAGAGCAAACCTGGCTCATCTAACGCAGAGCAAACACTGCCAAGCATCTGGCAGTAAGCAGTGACTGGTAGCAAGCAGCAACTACAACTGTATATAGTTTATTGTTTTTGAAGTTTGAAAGTTTGCATGCGGCCCCCATGGGATATGAAAATTTGTCATGTGGCCCTCAGGTAATTTGAGTTTGGCCTAAAGTGTCAATATTTTGTGCGGCCACCATTATTTTCCAGCACTGCATTAACCCTCATGGGCATGGAGTTTACCAGAGCTTCACAAGTTGCCACTGAAGTCCTCTTCCACTACTCCATGACGACATCATGGAGCTGGTGGATGTTGGAGACCTTGCGCTCCTCCACCTTCCCTTTGAGGATGCCCCACAGATGCTCAATGGGGTTTAGGTCTGGAGACATGCTTGGCCAGTCCATCACCTTTACCCTCAGCTTCTTTAGCATGGCAGTGGTCCTCTTGGAGGTGTGTTTGTGGTCGTTATCATGTTGGAATACTGCCCTGCGGCCCAGTCTTTGAAGGGAGCAGATCATGCTTTGCTTCAGTATGTCACAGTACATGTTCGCATTCATGGTTCCCTGAATGAACTGTAGCTCCCCAGTGCCGGCAGCACTCATGCAGCCCCAGACCATGACACTCTCACCACCATGCTTGACTGTAGGCAAGACACACTTGTCTTTGTACTCCTCACCTGGTTGCCGCCACACACGCTTGACACCATCTGAACCAAATAAGTTTATCTTGGTCTCATCAGACCACAGGACATGGTTCCAGTAGTCCATGTCCTTAGTTTGCTTGTCTTCAGCAAACTGTTTGCGGGCTTTCTTGTGCATCATCTTTAGAAGAGGCTTCCTTCTGGGATGATGCAGTGTGCAGCGCATGGTCTGAGCACTGACAGGCTGACCCCCCACCCCTTCAACCTCTGCAGCAATGCTGGCAGCACTCATAAGTCTGTTTCCCAAAGACAACCTCTGGATATGACGCTAAGCATGTGCAGTCAATTTCTTTGGTTGACCATAGCGAGGCCTGTTCTGAGTGGAACCTGTCCTGTTAAATCACTGTATGGTCTTGGCCATCGTGCTGCAGCTCAGTTTCAGGGTCTTGGCAATCTTTTTTATAGCCTAGGCCATCTTTATGTAGATAACAATTCTTTTTTTCAGATCCTCAGAGAGTTCTTTACCATGAGGTGCCATGTTGAACTTCCATTGACCAGTATGAAAGCGTGAGAGCAATAACACCAAATTTAACACACCAGCTCCCCATTAACACCTGAGACCTTGTAACACCAAGTTACATGACACTGGGAAGGAAAATGGCTAATTGGGCCCAATTTGGACATTTTCACTTAGGGGTGTATTTACTTTTGTTGCCAGCAGTTTAGACATTAATGGCTGTGTGTTGAGTTATTTTGAGAGGGGCAGCAAATTTACACTGTTATACAAGCTGTACATTCATTACTTTACATTGTAACAAAGTGTCTTCAGTGTTGTCAATAATGTTGATATAATCAAATATTTGCAAAAGTGTGAGGGGTGCACTCACTTTTGTGAGATACTGTATATCCTTGTATCCTTGTATCTAAAGCAATTTTCTACGGGGGAGATTTCCCTTACTGCTCCCCTCTAAATGTTGCGCCCAGGGCGACCTCACCGGCTACGTCACTGTATATATAATTTAAATAAAATGTTTTTTGCTCTGAACTAAAGTGGAGTTTCACACATATTTTGTTTGCTAGAAAATGATAGGTGCTATTTAATATCATAAATCCAGTGTTACCTGCTTATTAGCTATGTAAAGCATAAGGTGGCTCAGTTGGATGTGCTAGTAAGCAAAGTCATTTTACATACAGCAAAAGCAGCTGCTTTCTTTTTTTTTCTTTTTGGAAGATGTGAGGGCATTTCCCTGTAGTGGCTTCTGTCATACTTATAAATTGAGAACATCCATTTACTTTGCTTAATTAGCAGAGACACAAGAGATAGTTAATTTGCCACACTGGATATCTCTAAAGGGGGAAAAGCAGGACAGATATAAAGAGAATATTAGCAGGCACTGCTGAGTCATAGAAGATATGATGGAAAGTGGGGGATTTATTTTTACCATCAAGTGTAACAGCATTTTATCCTTTCATGACATTCATTTTGATCCCGAGCTTTTTGTAGTTTGTTGCTTTGATTTCTAATGTGTGTCTGCTTTCAGCCATGACCCTGCATGGCTTTTTTATAGCAATGACATAACATAATTTCCCTTTTAGAAATATGTAATCTCAGTTACTGCAAAATAATATACACGCTCCACCATTGCCCTTTCTCATACTGCAAGGAACTGAGCTGCAGACGCAAAGAACAAGTTCAAATTTAGTAAAAAGACAACTAGCACCTTATCCTAGCTCCCTGACTTAAATTAGGCTCATACTCCAAGGGTCTCTGACTACAGCCCTGTTCCAGTCTAATGGGGGCCACTTCACATATTTGGCCAGTGGTAAAAGAAATTTCTGACTGGTAAACAGTAGAGGAGGCTGCGGCTTTTATTTTGAGGTAAGTAAGCACTTGGATGGGGGTTTCTAAGTTAGTTTAGGTTAGGAGGCTAGGGAGGGTGGACATATTAATAAAATATATAAAGGACCACTATGCCTAATGTCTCATGCACACTGGGCAATTAGCCTGTCTGCTTCAAATCCTGGTGTTTGTGGACACCCAGGAGGCACAAGTGCAGCTTCTAGTCCCACTGCCTGCGGCCTGTCAAAATCTTTGACAGGCTATATTACACTGCGGCTGGACACTGTAACAAATGATATTGGCATTTAGGGCTGTATGCGTACAGGGAAGAATGCACAGAACATAAGAAATCTACATTTTGGCTATATGGCCCAGAACACGTACAGCCCTCAACACGAGTACCATTCAGTCCAGCTCCCAGCCATAGCATATTTCATCCCATCAAAGATTTTAACAGACTGCTGGGTGCAGGGCTGGACACTGCACCTGTGCCCCATGGCTACCTGGAAATGCTGGGATTTAATACACAGGGACTTAATGTCCAGTGTGCATAAGGCCTTACAGGAAAAGTTACATAATATAACAGACCTACTGACGCTGTAGGAATCAAGGGCGGATCCAGAGTCTAGTCTCGGGAGGGGCACTGCCAGAAAATATATTTTTTTGGGGTACATTTATCGGGGAAATGGCTGGTGTTGGCGCTTCAATCATCACGGCACCATGGTTGTTATGGTGTCAGGATGATTGAAGCGCATTATTACCATAATTACATTGTTATAAAAAATTAAATAGTTTAACTCACCATAATGCAGAATCAGTGGGAGCCCCGAGTGTGTCACTTGCCACGTCACCTGTCACTAGATGCAGATTGTCTCTTGCCACGTCGCCTGTCACCAGACGCAGATTGTCACTTGCCACGTCGCCTGCCACGTTGCAGATTGTCATTTGCCATGTCACTTGCCACGTCGCCTGCCACTGTGCGGATTGTCACTTGCCACGTCGCCTGCCACATTGCGGATTGTTACTTGCCACGTCGCCTGTCACCAGATGCAGATTGTCACTTGCCACGTCGCCTGCCACGTTGCAGATTGTCACTTGCCACGTCGCCTGTCACCAGATGCAGATTTTCACTTGCCACGTTGCGGATTGTCACTTGCCATGTCACTTGCCACGTAGCCTGCCACATGTTGCGGATTGTCACTTGCCACGTCGCCTGTCACTTGCCACCTGCTAAGGTGGTCTCTTGTGTCCCAGAGACAGGCAGCAGAGAGATGATGTAATCTCTCTGCTGCCGCAGCTGCCTGCATGGAGGGGGGAAGTTGAACTGCAGGGATGCAGGGCGGGGGCCGAGAGATGATGTCATCTCTCTGCTCCCCCGCCCACCGGCTCCCTGATTGGTCAGCAGGCAGCAGCCCGCCCACAAACACATTGAGCGGCGGCTCTCCCTCGCCTATGGAGCCGCCCGGCGGCTCCCTCACTTACTCCCTCATTCACCGAGCCGCCCAGCGGCTCTCTTAGTCATGGAGCCGCCCAGCGGCTCTCTCAGTCACGGAGCCGCCCAGCGGCTCCCCCAGTCACCGAGCCGCCCAGCGGCTCCCTCAGTCACCGAGCCGCCCAGCGGCTCTCTCAGTCACGGAGCCGCCCAGCGGCTCTCTCAGTCACCGAGCCGCCCAGCGGCTCCCTCAGTCACCGAGCCGCCCAGCGGCTCCCTCAGTCACCGAGCCGCCCAGCGGCTCTCTTAGTCACGGAGCCGCCCAGCGACTCTCTCAGTCACCGAGCCGCCCAGCGGCTCCCTCAGTCACCGAGCCGCCCAGCGGCTCTCTCAGTCACGGAGCCGCCCAGCGGCTCTCTCAGTCACCGAGCCGCCCAGCGGCTCCCTCAGTCACCGAGCCGCCCAGCGGCTCCCTCAGTCACCGAGCCGCCCAGCGGCTCCCTCAGACACCGAGCCGCCCAGCGGCTCTCTCAGTCACGGAGCCGCCCAGCGGCTCTCTCACACACCCTGCTCTCAGTTATCTGCATTTCTCGGAGGGGGCAATTGCCCCGTTGCCTCCCCCCTGGATCCGCCCCTGGTAGGAATCAATTTATCTTTTCATCGACGGTTCAGACATTGTTCATATTGGATTCAATTGGGAAAATGTGTGAATCCTGAGTAAAATCTGCATGAATCTTGGATGAAAAAATGATAAATTCACCCCTTTGTGACTATTCTGAAACTCAATTAGCAAAAGGTGGCAGTTAGGGATGAACAAATCTTTTAATATTCAGAAATTCTAGATTTGTAATTTTCCAACTTCAGACAATTTTCTTATTTGGTGTGAATATTTTTCTACATTTCCTTTTGTTGTGCTGTATTGAGGACATATGAGGGGCTGATATTAAATTAAAACAAACAAAAAAAAAAACAAAAGCAAAAAACAAAGTTTCACATCAGACCAGTAACATTAGGATAAAAGGTAGGCAGGCTTAAGTATATGAAAAAAAGTTTCAAATATTTTTTGAGAACTTGCATAGAGGAAAATGAACTGACGTACATGCAGCAACAGAGATAAGGACACAAGGCTGCTTGACATAAATGGAAATATATTGTATATACATGAGGAGCCTGTGGCAAGCACGCATAGTGGCAGTGGGTAAGTTTCAGTCACTGATGATGATGGGTCTTATGATGTCAATGAGAGGCAGCTGAAAATTGTCACTCCACCAGGACTGATTCATTTTAACAAAAGTAAATCTCTCCATAGGTCACATTCCACCCCTCTTATGGCTACTTACATTTTTGGGGATATTGTTTTTGGGGCATTGGGCACGTGGGGAGCAGATGAAGTTGTATGTCTTCTCTTCCCTAGCTCATAATATGCTTCAGTTACCTAAATCATTTAGATATTTGGCCTCAGAGCCTGTTACTCGCCATGCTTCTGCAAAGAATGTTGAGGGGTAGATGGATGCAGAGATGATAGCTGTGTGTTGGGGAGGAGAGCTGCATGCAGAGGTGAGAGGTGGGTGTAGGGGTAAATGATGGGAGGAAAGGGATGCAGAGGTAAGAGCTGTGGATAAGACCCCTTTCACACTGGGGCGCTTTGCAGGAGCAACGGCGCTAAAAATAGCGCCTGCAAAGCGCCCTGAAGGAGCCGCTGCTGTCTCTTCAGTGTGAAAGTCCGAGGGCTTTCACACTGGAGCGGTGTGCAGGCAGGACGGTAAAAAAAGTCCAGCTAGCAGCATCTTTGGAGCGGTGAAGGAGCGGTGTGTATATTGCTCCTCCACTGCTCCTGCCCATTGAAATCAATGGGACAGCGTGGCTATACCGCAGGCAAAGCGCTGCTGCAGCAGCGCTTTGCGGGTGGTTTTAACCCTTTTTTGGCTGCAAGCGGGGGTTAAAAGCGCCCCGCTAGAGGCCGAATACCCCCGCAAATACGATGGGTATAAGAATTGTGGTATACAGGTTTTGTCCAAACAGTAAGTAGGCTTAAGTTGAAGTTAAATATAAAATTCCAAAGCATTGGTAGTTCAAAAGGCTTGTGACACGATTACTAAAATTCAGAAATATCCAAACATACTTGTAATACAAATATGAGGCAGAAGACTGCTGAAGTTTATATGCAAACAGATCATTAAATTTCAAAGCGGTGCTCCTGTCAAATTGCTGAGAATTGACACAATTGCATATAGGGTAAATGCACATAAAGTCGCTAAACATTGAAGCGCAGATCTGACAAGTGCTAAAAATTGACACAATTGCATATAGGGTAAATGCACATAAAGTCGCTAAACATTAAATCGCAGATCTGACAAGTGCTGAGAATTGACACAATTACATATAGGATAAATGCACATAAAGTCGCTAAACATTAAATCGCAGATCTGACAAGTGGATAAACATGAAGGTAAAGTTCGTGGCTAGCTTCATAAGTGAATAAAGAAGTGGAGATGGTTGGATAGTGCACCAATCACCGTATTGAAACCCGTGCTCCACACGCCCCTCTGGGGTTCAAACTCACCACAAAGTTGCAGATAATAAGCATTCATGATCTCCCACTGATTTACTGCTGGGCCGGCTTGGAAATCCACATCATCAGTGTATTTAAGGAAAAAAAAGACAGGTTCCATATAGAGTAGTACTATTTTCCAAAGGATTTATTAAAGATGTGTGTTGTCCAAGTTGTATATAAAAAAACCTTGCTGTTTCACATAACTGACGTCAATATCCTCTCATCTGATGCACGGGTTTGAATACGGTGATTGGTGCACTACCCGACCATCTCCACTTCTTTATTCACTTATGAAGCTAGCCACGAACTTTACCTTCACGTTTATCCACTTGTCAGATCTGCGATTTAATGTTTAGCGACTTTATATGCATTTACCCTATATGCAACTGTGTCAATTTTTAGCACTTGTCAGATCTGCGATTCAATGTTTAGCGACTTTATGTGCATTTACCCTATATACAATTGTGTCAATTCTCAGCAATTTGACAGGAGCGCCGCTTTGATATTATGTGTCTTTTCACATTTGTTTGTTTAATGTGACAGACTGTTGTATCATATTCATTCATTTATTTTTTAGTTTAAGTGGCAGCCAGATTTTATATTTCTCTCCTATTGTGATTAATCACAGTGCCAGCATGCGTTAATATGTTTGGAAACTCATTGCGCTGGGTTGGAAGGAGATAAGTGAGCCTAGTTTTATTTCTTTCCTCTTTTTTTCATTTAGATCATTAAATTTATTATTTGAAAACTCCTACAATTTGTTGTTGCTCAGATGGGAATTTCACTTGTGTTCTGATAGGTCTTAGCTAAAGTTCACTTCTACTGCGCACACATAAAAATTAATTTAAATGTGTGAAATCCTCAATAGATAGATATTCCCAAATTAACAAAAATAGATATACAAACACTAGAGAATTAGAAAAGGTTAGAGGAAATCCAAGACACAATTGGTACTACCGGTATTATTTAGGATTTATATAGCGCCAACAGTTTGTGCAGTGCTTTACAATTAAACATGTGCAGTTCGTTTCATTCCGAATTAAAATTTGGACAAATTTTTTGTCTGAATTACAATAGTAACAAATTTAAATGAGTCCCAAATAACGAAAAAAGAAATCGGACGAAATTCGAATTCGAATTGATTCAAATAGTTTTCAAAATTTCAAATTAATTTTGAATCATTTTCAAATTCAAATAGTTTTAGATTACAAATAGGTTTTGATTTGTTTTCCAATTTCTGAAAAGTAAATAAAGGAATAGAACTAAATATAATGAATAGAAATCGAGTAAAATAGAATATAAAACAAAACAAAATAGAATATAAAACAAAAGAACAGAATAGAATATAATATAAAATAAAGGAATGGAGTAGAATAAAAAATAGAATAAAATAGAAAGAATATAACCATCTTCTAAAATTCAATAGAAATAGAATAGAAGGGGAAAGGATAGAATAGAAAAAAATAGAAAAGAATAGAATGAAATAAAAAAAAGAATAGAATAAATTAGACTATAACCATCCTTTGAAATTTTAATTTCAAATAGAATACATTTCAATACAATAGAAAAGAAAAGAATAGAATAGAAAAAAAGAATAGAATAGAATAAAATAAAATAAATTAGAATAAATTAGAATAAAAAAAGAAAGAATATAACCATCTCCTGAAATTCAAATTTCAAATAGAATACATTTGAAGTGAATACAATATAAAAGAATAGAATAGAAAATAAAAGAATAGAATTCAATAAACAATAAAATAGAATAGAATAGAAAGAATATAACTGTTTCCCAAAATTCAAATATAATCAATTTGAATAAGATAGAAAATAATAGATTAGATTAGAATAGAAAATAATAGAATAGAAAAAAATATTATAACCATCTTCCGAAATTCAAATTTTGAATAGAATAAATTTGACTTTGTATAGAAAAGAATAGAATAGAATAGAACTAAAAAAATAGAATAGAAAAGAATAGCATAGAATAGAATAAAGAAACAGAAAAGAACAGAAAAGAATAGAAAGTGTATAATTATATAACCATTTTCAGAATAACAAATAACAGTACAGAATAGAAAAAAACAACAGAATAGACTAGATTAGAATAGAGACAATATAAGCATCTTCCAAAATTCTAATAGAAATAATTTGAGTTTGAATAGAATATAATAGAAAAGAAAAGAATAGCAAAGAAAATTAAAGAATATAATATAAAAAACAATAGAATAGAATGGAATAAAAAGAATATAACCATCATCCAAAATTGGAATTTCGAAAAAAATAAATTTGATTTTGAATGGAATTAGATTTGAATGCAATTCGAACGAAATTCAATTCAAATTGAAATGAAATTAGAGTATAATTTGAATCGATTTGAATTTGGAAAATTAGAATCGACTGGAATTTGAAAAAATTTGAATTATTCAAATACGAATAAATTAAACATATTTTGAAAACAAATTAAACAAATTTAACTAAACTAATTTATGTAAATAACACATAGAAACTAAAAAAAACATTTTTTTTCATTCTGCACATGTCTATTTACAATATAATAAAAAAATTAAAGTGCATGTCCAACCAAAAATGTTCTTATTTTGGATAGAGTGGAAAAGGAATAGAACCCCTGTGTCAGGAGCGTGTAGCGTTCCTTGCTTCATCACAGCTGCTGGTCTCATTCAAGCATCCTAGTTTTGATTGTGATGCATTCTCCCTGTCCACCTGCCACAGAGAGGTGGCTGTGGACGGGGTATACTTGGACTTTGCAAAAGCGTTTGACACAGTTCCCCACATACAGCTAATGTGGAAGATAAAGTCTACAGGCTTGGAAAGATCAGTTTGTAGTTGGATAGAAAACTGGCTAAAAGACAGAATTCAGAGAGTAGTGGTTAATAAATCTTACTCTGAATTGTCTAAGGTTATCAGTGGTGTACCCCAAGGTTCAGTGTTGGGACCCTTACTTTTTAATACCTTTATTAATGATAGAGGGTTTGGGATTAAAAGTACCATTTCTGTCTTTGCAAATGACACTAAGGCCCCTTTCACACTGGGGCAGTGGGGGCGTCAGCGGTAAAACAGCGCTATTTTTAGCGCTGTTTTACCGTCGTTTTTGCGGCTGTATTCAGCCGCTAGCGGTGCGGTTTTAACCCCCGCTGGCGGCCGAAAAAGGGTTAAACCCGCTCGTACAGCGCGGCTATAGCCGCGGTATTACCACGGTATAGCCGCGCTGTCCCATTGATTTCAATGGGCAGGAGCGGTTTAGGAGCGGTGAACACACCGCTCCTTCACCGCTCCAAAGATGCGGCTCGCAGGACTTTTTTTACCGTCCTGCCAGCGCACCGCTTCAGTGTGAAAGCCCTCGGGCTTTCACACTGAACAAACAGCGGAGGCTGTTTAGGGGCGGTTTGCAGGCGGTATTTTTAGCGCAATAACGCCTGCAAACCGCCCCAGTGTGAAAGGGGCCTAAGCTATGCAGTGGAATAACGTCCTTACAGGATGTCTCCAATTTACAAGCCAACCTCAATGCTCTGTCTAATTGGGGAACTATGTGGCAGATGAGGTTTAATGTTGATAAATGTAAAGTTATGCGCTTGGGGGCTAAGAATTTGCATGCATCATATATACTAGGGGGAGTACAACTGGGGGGAATCAATGGCAGAGAAGGATCTGGGGGTTTTGGTAGATTATAAGCTGAATAATAGCATGCAATGCCAAGCTGGGGTTTCCAAAGCGAGCCTTTCTTGTATTAACCACTTGCCGACCGCCTCACGCAGATATACTGCGGCAGAATGGCACGTACCTGGTACGTGATCTTCCTCCCGCGGGCGGGGGGTTCGATCGGACCCCCCCGGTGCCCGAGGCGGTCGGCTTCTGTCTGGGGGCGATCAGAGGTGAGGGGGAGACCATCCTTTCGTGGCCCCCCCCTTGCGATCGCTCCCAGCCAATGAGATTCTTCCTCTGCTGCTGTATAGTAAACAGCAGCAGAGGAAGTGATGTCATCTCTCCTCGGAACGGTATTTTCCGCTCCGGCGCCAAGGAGAGACGACATCTGAGTGAGTTGCACAACACAACACACACAGTAGAACATGCCAGGCACACATTACACCCCCATCACCCCCCGATCACCCCCTAATCACCCCCCGTCACACTGACACCAAGCAGTTTTTTTTTTTCTAATTACTGCATTGGTGTCAGTTTGTGACAGTTATAATTGGTAGGGCAGTTAGTGTTAGCCCCCTTTAGGTCTAGGGTACCCCCCTAACCCCCCCTAATAAAGTTTTAACCCCTTGATCACCCCCCGTCGCCAGTGTCACTAAGCGATCATTTTTCTGATCGCTGTATTAGTGTCACTGGTGACGCTAGTTAGGGAGGTAAATATATAGGTTCGCCGTCAGCGTTTTATAGCGTCAGGGACCCCCATATACTACCTAATAAAGGTTTTAACCCCTTGATTGCCCCCTAGTTAACCCTTTCACCAGTGATCACCGTATAACTGTTACGGGTGACGCTGGTTAGTTCGTTTATTTTTTTATAGTGTCAGGGCACCCGCCGTTTATTACCTAATAAAGGTTTAGCCCCCTGATCGCCTGGCGGTGATATAACTTAGGTTTTAGGGTCAGATAGGGTCTGCGTCACCCCAGGCAGCGTCAGGTTAGCGCCAGTACCGCTAACACCCACGCACGCAGCATACACCTCCCTTAGCGGTATAGTATCTGAACGGTTCAATATCTGATCAGATCAGATCTATACTAGCGTCCCCAGCAGTTTAGGGTTCCCAAAAACGCAGTGTTAGCGGGATCAGCCCAGATACCTGCTAGCACCTGCGTTTTGCCCCTCCGCCCGGCCCAGGCCAGCCCACCCAAGTGCAGTATCGATCGATCACTGTCACTTACAAAACACTAAACACACATAACTGCAGCGTTTGCAAAGTCAGGTGTGATCCCTGCGATCGCTAACAGTTTTTTTGGTAGTGTTTTGGTGAACTGGCAAGCACCAGCCCCAGGCAGCGTCAGGTTAGCGCCAGTACCGCTAACACCCACTCACACACCGTACATCTCCCTTAGTGGTATAGTATCTGAACGGATCAATATCTGATCTGATCCGATCAGATCTATACTAGTGTCCCCAGCAGTTTAGGGTTCCCAAAAATGCAGTGTTAGTGGGATCAGCCCAGATACAGTACCTGCTAGCACCTGCGTTTTGCCCCTCCGCCCGGCCCAGCCCACCCAAGTGCAGTATCGATCGATCACTGTCACTTACAAAACACTAAACACACATAACTGCAGCATTCGCAGAGTCAGGCCTGATCCCTGCGATCGCTAACAGTTTTTTCGGTAGCGTTTTTGGTGAACTGGAAAGCACCAGCGGCCTAGTACACCCCGGTCATAGTCAAACCAGCACTGCAGTAACACTTGGTGACGTGGCGAGTCCCATAAGTGCAGTTCAAGCTGGTGAGGTGGCAAGCACAAGTAGTGTCCTGCTGCCACCAAGAAGAAGACAAACACAGGCCCGTCATGCCCATAATGCCCTTCCTGCTGCATTCGCCAATCCTAATAATTGGGAACCCACCACTTCTGCAGCGCCCGTACTTCCCCCATTCACATCCCCAACCAAATGCAGTCGGCTGCATGAAAGGAATTTTCTTTATGTCCTCCCGAGTACCCCTACCCAATAAACCCCCCCCCCCCCCCAAAAGATGTCGTGTCTGCAGCAAGCGCGGATATAGGCGTGACACCCGCTATTATTGTCCCTCCTGTCCTGACAATCCTGGTCTTTGCATTGGTGAATGTTTTGAACGCTACCATACACTAGTTGAGTATTAGCGTAGGGTACAGCATTGCACAAACTAGGCACACATTCACAGGGTCTCCCAAGATGCCATCGCATTTTGAGAGACCCGAACCTGGAACCGGTTACGGTTATAAAAGGTACAGTTACAAAAAAAAGTGTAAAAAAAAAAAAAAACACAAAAAAATATATAAAATAAAAAAAATAGTTGTCGTTTTATTGTTCTCTCTCTCTCTCTCTCTCTCTATTCTCTCTCTATTGCTCTTTTTTACTGTATTCTATTCTGCAATGTTTTATTGTTATTATGTTTTATCATGTTTGCTTTTCAGGTATGCAATTTTTTATACTTTACTGTTTACTGTGTTTTATTGTTAACCTTTTTTTTGTCTTCGGGTACGCCATTCACGACTTTGAGTGGTTATACCAGAATGATGCTTGCAGGTTTAGATATCATCTTGGTATCATTCTTTTCAGCCAGCAGTCGGCTTTCATGTAAAAGCAATCCTAGCGGCTAATTAGCCTCTTGACTGCTTTTACAAGCAGTGGGAGGGAATGATCCCCCCACCGTCTTCCATGTTTTTGTCCGGCTCTCCTGTCTCAACAGGGAACCCGAGAATGCAGCCGGTGATTCAGCCAGCTGACCATAGAGCTGATCAGAGACCAGAGTGGCTCCAAACATCTCTATGGCCTAAGAAACCGGAAGCTACGAGCATTTCATGACTTAGATTTCGCCGGATGTAAACAGCGCCATTGGGAAATTGGGAAAGCATTTTATCACACCGATCTTGGTGTGGTCAGATGCTTTTAGGGCAGAGGAGAGATCTAGGGTCTAATAGACCCCAATTTTTTCAAAAAAGAGTACCTGTCACTACCTATTTCTATCATAGGGGATATTTTCATTCCCTGAGATAATAATAAAAATGATTACAAAAAAATAAAAATGAAAGGAACAGTTTAAAAATAAGATAAAAAAGCAAAAAAATTCTAAAGAGAAAAAAAAAAAAAAAAAGCACCCCTGTCCCCCGCCTGCTCTTGCGCAAAGGCGAAACCAAGCATCGTTTTGGCGTCAAATGTAAACAGCAATTGCACCATGCATGTGAGGTATCACCATGAAGGTCAGATCGAGAGCAGTAATTTTAGCAGTAGACCGCCTCTGTAAATCTAGAGTGGTAACCTGTAAAGGCTTTTAAAGGCTTTTAAAAATATATTTAGTTTGTCGCCACTGCACGTTTGTGCGCAATTTTAAAGCATGTCATGTTTGGTATCCATGTACTCGGCCTAAGATCATCTTTTTTATTTCATCAAACATTTGGGCAATATAGTGTTTTTTAGTGCATTAAAATTTAAAAACGTGTGTTTTTCCCCCAAAAAATGCGTTTGAAAAATCGCTGCGCAAATACTGTGTGAAAAAAAAATTAAACACCCACCATTTTAATCTGTAGGGCATTTGCTTTAAAAAAATATATAATGTTTAGGGGTTCAAAGTAATTTTCTTGCAAAAAAAATTATTTTTTCATGTAAACAAAAAGTGTCACAAAGGGCTTTGTCTTCAAGTGGTTAGAAGAGTGGGTGATGTGTGACATAAGCTTCTAAATGTTGTGCATAAAATGCCAGGACAGTTCAAACCCACCCCCAAATGACCCCATTTTGGAAAGTAGACACCCCAAGCTATTTGCTGAGAGGCATGTCGAGTCCATGGAATATTTTATATTGTGACACAAGTTGCGGGAAAAAGACACATTTTTATTTTATTTTTTGAACAAAGTTGTCACTAAATGATATATTGCTCAAACATGCCATGGGGAATATGTGAAATTACACCCCAAAATACATTCTGTTGCTTCTCCTGAGTACGGGGATACCACATGTGTGAGACTTTTTGGGAGCCTAGCCACGTACGGGACCCCGAAAACCAAGCACCGCCCTCAGGCTTTCTAAGGGCGTACATTTTTGATTTCACTCTTCACTGCCTATCACAGTTTCGGAGGCCATGGAATGCCCAGGTGGCACAACCCCCCCCCCCCCAAATGACCCTATTTTGGAATGTAGACACCCCAAGCTATTTGCTGAGAGGTATAGTGAGTATTTTGCAGACCTCACTTTTGGTCACAAAGTTTTGAAAATTGAAAAAAGAAAAAAAAAAGTTATTTTCTTGTCTTTCTTCATTTTCAAAAACAAATGAGAGCTGCAAAATACTCACCATGCCTCTCAGCAAATAGCTTGGGGTGTCTACTTTCCAAAATGGGGTCATTGGGGGGGGGGGGGTTGTGCCACCTGGGCATTCCATGGCCTCCGAAACTGTGATAGGCAGTGAAGAGTGAAATCAAAAATTTACGCCCTTAGAAAGCCTGAAGGCGGTGCTTGGATTTCGGGGTCCCGTACGCGGCTAGGCTCCCAAAAAGTCCTGCACATGTGGTATCCCCATACTCAGGAGAAGCAGCTAAATGTATTTTGGGGTGTAATTCCACATATGCCCATGGCCTGTGTGAGCAATATATCATTTAGTGACAACTTTGTGCAAAAAAAAAAAAAAAATTGTCACTATCCCGCAACTTGTGTCAAAATATAAAATATTCCATGGACTCAATATGCCTCTCAGCAAATAGTTCGGGGTGTCTACTTTTCAAAATGGAGTCATTTGGGGGGGGGGGGGGTTGTGCCATCTGGACATTTTATGGCCTTCAAAACTGTGATAGGTAGTGAGGAGTGAAATCAAAAATGTACGCCCTTAGAAATCCTGAAGGCGGTGATTGGTTTTCGGGGCCCCGTACGCGGCTAGGCTCCCAAAAAGTCCCGCACATGTGGTATCCCCATACTTAGGAGAAGCAGCTAAAGGTAGAAAAAAAGTAGAAAATATAATTTTTTTTCAAAATTTTTTTTCCGTTTATAGCGCAAAAAATAAAAACTGCAGAGGTGATCAAATACCATCAAAAGAAAGCTCTATTTGTGGGAAGAAAAGGACGCAAATTTTGTTTGGTTACAGCATTGCATGACCGCGCAATTAGCAGTTAAAGTGACACAGTGCCAAATTGTAAAAAGTGCTCTGGTCAGGAAGGTGGTAAATCCTTCCGGGGCTGAAGTGGTTAAGAGAGGTATGGACTCCAGAGAGAGAGATATCATTTTGCCCCTGTACATATCATTAGTAAGACCTCATCTGGAATATGCAGTTCAGTTTTGGGCACCAGTTCTCAAAAGGATATCGGGGAACTGGAGAAAGTGCAGAGAAGGGCAACCAAACTGATAAGAGGCATGGAGGAGCTCAGCTATGAGGAAAGATTAGAGGAACTGAATTTATTCCCTATTGAGAAGAGGAGATTAAGGGGGGATATGGTCAACATGTACAAATACATAAGGGATCCATATAGTGAACTTGGTGTTGAGTTATCACAGAGGACAAGGGGGCACTCTTTACGTCTAGAGGAAAAAAGATTTAATCTCCAAATACAGAAAGGTTTCTTCACAGTAAGAGCTGTGAAAATGTGGAATAGACTCCCTCCAGAGGTGGTTCTGGCAAGCTCAGTCGATTGCTTTAAAAAAGGCCTGGATTCTTTCCTAAATGTATATAATATAACCGGGTACTAACATTTATAGGTAAAGTCAGAGGCATAACTATAACCTTCAGGGCTCCAGTGCAAGAAACCATGAAGGGCCCCTGACCCGCAGTATGATGGGGGGTATTGTGAAAGGATGAGGGGCAGTATGATGGGGTATTCCTGCTGTACTGTTTCTAATATACTTATATACTTCAGGCAGGCAGTTGATTCAGTTAGCTGCATTGTATTTAGTATATATACATATATATATATATATATATATATATATATATATATATTGTATCCAGTTTAGCTAGATCTCACTGCAAACCGTTCCTGGTGTACGTATTAAAAAAAAACTTTCAGGCAGGCAGGCCAGGCAGGTTATTCAGTGATCTGCAGTGCATAAAATATATATACTGTCTCCTACATATATATCCACTGCATTCTAGTCTAGCTAAGCCTATATCTGACTGCAGGTAGTTCCTGGTGTACATTTTCAAATACACTTTCAGGCAGGCAGGCAGGTGATTCAGTGATCTGCAGTACATAAAATATATATATATATACAGTCTCCTACATATATATATCCACTGCATAGTCTAGCCAAGCCTATATCTGACTGCAGGCCATTGCTGGTGTACGTTTTCAAATACACTTTCAGGCAGGCAGGCAGGTGATTCAGTGATCTGCAGTGCATTAAATATATATACAGTCTTCAACATATATATATCCACTGCATTCCAGTCTAGCCAAGCCTATATCTGACTGCAGGTAGTTCCTGGTGTAAGTTTTCAAATACACTTTCAGGCAGGCAGGCAGGCAAGTGATTCAGTGATCTGCAGTGCATTAAATATATATATATATACAGTCTCCAACATATATATATATCCACTGCATTCCAGTCTAGCCAAGCCTATATCTGACTGCAGGCCATTGCTGTTGTACGTTTTCAAATACACTTTCAGGCAGGCAGGCAGGTGATTCAGTGATCTGCAGTGCATAAAATATATATACAGTCTCCTACATATATATATATCCACTGCATTCCAGTCTAGCCAAGCCTATTTCTGACTGCAAATTAAATATTTACCGACCCCTTCTCCCACTCTCCATCTTGAAACATCCCGGTGGGAGAGGAGATGCGGGGAGCTGTCAGCACTGCAGGGGGGAGACAGGGGGTGCCAGGAAGCAGGGGGAATTGGCACTGCATGGGGTGAATAGGGTGTTCATGCCTATGCTGGTGGTACAGAACGCTATTATAAGTTACCTTGGCATAGTGATTATACTGCCTTCTGTGTGTTAAGTTTACTATGTATCAGTTAAGAATGAGAACAGGCGCAATTGGTACTCACATTCAGAAAAGGAAGGGGCCAGTAAATTAAATATTTACCGTCCCCTTCTCCCACTCTCCATCTTGAAACATCCCACCATTAATTCTAACCTATATGAATACTTTTATGAGTTAATTTACTACTAAATTGTCTTGTGTCTATTTCCTGGTGCTAATTCAAGTTAAAGGTTCCTGTTCCTATAAGAGTTTGCAGAAATCTTCATTCAGCTTAGTGTGTCAGGGGGGATGAGAGTGTTCTTGGAGTCGAAGCGCAGAACAAAAGCCAATTGTTAATGACCTTAGGATTTACTGTGTATATACTGTATATTCTGTGATATTTGGGTTTATAGAGTGCACACACTCACATTCCTCAAGTGGGGTCTGGACTATGGCAGCTGGTATGAATGCCCAGTGTGTGGCAATGATCAGCCTTTAAAGTAGTTGTGAAGGCACAATTTTTTTCTTAAAATAATAAACAGCTCTCCTCTCCTCCTCTCCTCTGAGTGCACTCCATAGCAAGTAGTGTGCTATGGGGCACTCGTTTGGCTCAGCCTCACCCCCCTCTCCCTCTTCACTTGATTCGAATGACTGCCTGTGTCCTATGAGCAGAGGGAGAGTCAGCGCTGCTACAGATAAGCACAACGCTGGATCAAAAGAGGGGGGAGCTGACATTGGTCCAAAACCTTATGGCTTTAGAAGCCCTTTAGGAGTCATTGAATCACAGAAGGGCAGGCCAATTTAATGTGAGACATGGCCCATTATTAGGTTCTACCTTCCTCAGCAACTACTAGTCAGCAGAAGAGAAATCTTGATGCAGTTTTATTTTTCTAAAAGTGTCAGAGTCTATGGGGTTGATTCACTAAAGCCAAATAGTTAATTTTTAGTGAAGAAGATTAAGCTCTGTTGACTTCTATCATCCGATCGTGTGCAACCAAAAACCACTAAGCTCTAGGGAAGATTCCCTTGTAAAGTGCAAATTCCCTTGCAAAGTGAACAGCTTATCTGACTTTAGTAAATCAAACTCTTTTGAGTTTGTGGTAGTTTACTAACGATGTATTGGGTTCTCATCAGTGGTCCCTTATGCCCACAAGATCGCACCTACATTTTCAGTACAGAGACTGGCACAGAATAGATGAGGCTGCTTGAGATCACTGCCATTTCAAGCCTCTTTACAGATCAATGCTGCCACCACTGACTGCACAACAGGTACCAAGAAACAGAAAACAGAAAAAAATGAATAGAAAAACATTACAGCAGACCTTCATGAATTATATGTGTTCTCTATCGGTTCCTCCCACTACCCTATTACAGAACCAGAAAATGTTTCTATTATTATTATTATTATTAGTAGTAGTAGTAGTAGTAGTAATATATCTAATATCTAATATTTTTTTTAATTATCAATGCTCCCCACTGAAACCACTGTCTGTGGAAGAGAATTCCACATCCTTGCCACTCTTATGCCCTGTACACACGGTCGGACTTTGTTCGGACATTCGGACAACAAAATCCTAGGATTTTTTCCGACGGATGTTGGCTCAAACTTGTCTTGCATACACACGGTCACACAAAGTTGTCGGAAAATCCGATCGTTCTAAACGCGGTGACGTAAAACACGTACATCAGGACTATAAATGGGGCAGTGGCCAATAGCTTTCATCTCTTTATTTATTCTGAGCATGCGTGGCACTTTGTCCGTCGGATTTGTGTACACACGATCGGAATTTCCGACAACGGATTTTGTTGTTGGAAAATTTTATATCCTGCTCTCAAACTTTGTGTGTCGGAAAATCCGATGGAAAATGTGTGATGGAGCCTACACACGGTTGGAATTTTCCTGACAACAAGGTCCTATCACACATTTTCCGTCGGAAAATCCGACCGTGTGTACGGGGCATTACAGTAAAGAACCCTCTACGCAGTTTAAGGTTAAACCGCTTTTCTTCTAATTTTAGTGAGTGGCCACATGTCTTAATAAATTAACTTTCGCAGGGAAAAGTTTTATCCCTATTGTGGGGTCACCAGTAAGATATCTGTACATTGAAAACATATCCCCTCTCAAGCGTCTCTTCTCCAGAGAGAATAAGTTCAGTGCTCGCAACCTTTCCTCATAACTAATATCCTCCAGACCCTTTATTAGCTTTGTTGCCCTTCTCTGTACTCTCTCCATTTCCAGTACATCCTTCCTGAGGACTGGTGCCCAGAACTGGACAGGATAGTCTTCAGAAAAGGTAAGAAAAGGTAACTAACCGCATATTTAGCCCTTCCTTACCATGCCAGCTCAACAATCAACTATTGTTCCTTTTATATCAACTAAAATTAGGTCTTTTTTTCTTAGCAAGCAGTGAGATAGTATTGAGGGATAGTGATGGATGATAGGTACATTTGTTTACTTTTTTTTTTTTTGCTGACTACAGTGATGAGAAAATTCAAAGAAGCAGGATACTTTTTTTTCACATATACAAATTTCTAACAGTGTATGTGGTTTTCATTTGGTAGTCTATTCATTCTAAAATCGAATGTTAAAAGCAAACCAAAATGTGAGCTACTTTCAAACAACATTAAAATGCTCTGTGAACTTTCATATAAATGTTTGTGAGAATTTTCGTTCGAAATCTACTAGTGTATACCCAGCTTTAGCTGGAAACTAACTTTTTAGAGCTTACACAGAGCTATGGTCAGGGCCAGGAGACAACGGAGGAAGATACATGAGACACCAATGTGTTTTTTTTCCCCATTTTTCACCTTGGCAGATAGTATAGCAGTTTTAGTATGCTATCTACATTTGTTCTGAGGTGTATTTTTTGAATATAAAATGATACTTACTACATGTGATCCATGTTTTTTTTAACCCCTTCACAACACATATATGCAACATCACTGCACTGGGCTTTTTTACATGGGGTGGCATAAATGTGTTTTTCCCTTTGTGCTGGGAGCATGCCACACTAACGATCGGGACCCGGATCTACCGATTCCGGGTCACCTGATCGATGTGGTAGCCTCTGATTGGCTACCACAGTGATCAATCCCTGTAGGTTTTTTCTTTCTTTCTGTGAATGGAGAAGGATACTATGTATCTTTCTCGTTCCTTGCAGAGAGAAAAAAAAAGTGTTTGGAGAAATGTTTTAAATAAATAAATAATACAAAATAAAATAAAAAATAAAGAACAAGACCTAAATCAAGGTTTGACCTAGGTCAGTGCCAGGGTTAGTGTTTGCGGCAAGTATGGGTCAAAGGTCAAATTAGGGTCAAAGGTCAGGGTGAGTATATTTTGGACAGGATTTTTTTTAAATTAGCATCAGTGTCAGTGTGTTTTAGGTAGGAAAAAAAACCCAAAAAACAAAATGTGTGCTATTGCTTGTGGGCTGTACTACGGGTACAAACAACAAATAACATACACATATGTGGTATTGTTGCTATTGTCAGGAGCAGGAGAATTTATTTTTGGTTGTTCTTTGATGGCAGGTTGTGGTAGTAACAATAAATATACAGCTAAATTAAAAAAATATATATATTTTTTTTAGCATTTCAAGTCAGTTTTTCTTTGAAAAAGAAATCAGGAGACATCCACAACTATTTACTACTAAATGAAAGCTCACTTTGTCCTGAAAAAAACAAGGTATAATCCACCTGGATGCACAAAGTAATTGTAATGATATGTATGGTTTTACTAACACATGTCAAAATAGCAAAATTGTGCTTAGACTTTTGGATTTGTTTTACTCTTAGGTGTGACGAGGTTAAATATACTTCAATGAAAAATATTTCTTTTTAAATTTAGGAGGTGATTTGCAAAATACAATTTTTATGTTTCCTTTTATTGTCTATTAGTCCTTAAAATGTGCTTTGCCCCTCACTTTAAAGCCCAGCTCTGTAATAGTACATACTCACTTTTACTAGCTCTCGGATTTGACACTTTTCTATGTATAATAAATAAGAGTTAATACATAAATAGTATTTGATAAAATATGAAATGAGATATAGAAAATCACCACCTTTGAGAACCAGAATAGAAGAGAATGCTGTAGACCCACCAAATAAAAACAGAATGACTATGAAGAATGAATGAGTGGTAGGTTTTAACTGTCTACTCTAGACATGTGCTAATAAAGCATAATATGAAGAAAAGTATTTTGTGTAATACAAATCACATATGTTTTGGAATGCCCATGTAGGTTGCAGTATGTGTGCCAGACCAACAGGAAACTACTGTACATTCAAGATTAGCAGAGTTTATCAATAATATAAAGAAATTATATAAGAATTATAGCATGTCTCTAGATTTCAGGGACAATCATGGTAAAAATCACAATCATCTGACCTGTCCATTTTCATCCGATCTGCCTGACGGATGGAAAATTGGGTTAAAGTGACACTAAACTAAATTTTTCTTTTTTTTTACATCAATTGTTTTAAAATATCAAGTATACCATGGCTCTGTTTTTTGTTTTTTCAGGCTTCTTTTTTGCCCTGTGTATCCTCCCTATCCTCCACCGATGCACCTCACTGGTACTAGTATAGAGCAAGCAGTGCTGTTATTTCTTGTTACATACTCTGCTCTATGAGTACTACAGTTCCCATAGAGCTGAATTTGTCTGCGCAAGGATGTGTAGTCCATCTTGGAACATTAAGTCTAAGAAAATCAGAAAATAGCTTGCATTTAGAAGGTGAAACAAAGGGAGAGAGATAGAAGGTACATTCTACTTATTTTAGATACATATATTTACATTTTTATGTATTTATTTTTTATGTGGCTATTTCATTTTTAATATTTATTATTTCTTGTGTTATGATAATTATTGTGATTACCATTATACTGTTTTACTGGTTGTGAATTAGCAGGCATATTTACTGTATGCACTTCGGGATTATTTTACTTAATTTAGCTGTTGAATATATTGCTGAGTTTTTGCTTTGTTTTTAGATATTGGTATCAAGGGGGTATTAATACATTTTTGCAATAGTGACATATAATGGTTAAGAAAGACCAACTAGATGTAGACACCGATTGGTTAAAGGGATTGTAAAGGTAAATTTAAAAATAAATAAATAAATAAATAACAAACATGTCTATACTTACCTACTCTGTGCAATGGAATCGAACAGAGCAGTGTGAAAACCTCCTCTTTTAGGGTCCCTAGCTGGCGCTCCTGGTCCCTCCTCTCTGCCCAGTGCCCCCATAGGAAGCTGCTTCTTATGGGAGCACTTGTGCATGTTTGCACCCGAGTCCCTCTGCTGCGTCCATTGAAACAGACAGAGGGACTCAGCTTCACCCCTCGCTCCGTCATCACTGGCTTTGAGTGACAGCACTGGGAGCCAATGGCTCTCCATGCCCCAGCAAAGCCAGAGAGACCCGAAAGTGAGGGGAGAAACGATCTGCAGACATTCACGTCGCTGGATCGAAAAGGGGTATCAGGTAAGTAAAGGGGGGGGGGGGTGACAGGGTGATGCTGACACCCAAACATTTTTTACCTTAATGCAAGAAATGCATATAGTATATTGAGGTAGTGATGGTAGCTATGCACACTCCAATTCTGAGGAAGTTGATTCAGATAAAATGCATAAAGTGGGAGGAGTTCTGTAATGTCATCACACTACCCAGACTCGATCCACCACTGCAAACACATGGTGTAGGGTAGAGTACATGTGATCACCTTAAACAGTGCTGGAAATCACTGCACATTTTGAGCAGTTTTATAGTTGCTTTATTTGAATAAAGTAGTATAAGATTTTACACTATGCAATCCTCTTCTTTTATTTAATACAAATGAGATAGAATACTTAATGAAGGCTACTGGATTTTAAAGGGACCCATGAAAGGAAAGTCCTGGAGTATTATTAATAAGCACTTTTGACCATACTGGATAATAAGTGGTCATAAGAATTCAGTGGGTGACGATTCCCAAGGGGAGCATCACTGGTGACTGGACATTATGGATTTCTTTATACTGTACGTTTGAGTGCAAGACTGAGACTAATAATACCCTTATTTTGCTGGATGTTTAATATTTAGACATTATTAAGCAAATACTTTAACTATTGAGAAATGGTTTGGATAATAGGCTATTGATATGCTATTCGATTCGGAGCAATACTGTATTGTTATATGGCTATGATTTTTTTTATTTTTTTGTGTAGATGTGAAAATTTCTATGGTTATAATTTTGTTTTACACATACATTAAGACATTTTTGGTAGACAGCATTTGATTTTATAACAACATTAGGGAACACTGGAACACAAATAACAGTGCACTTTAATAGGTTCTTTTATTATTATTTTTTATATGGGAAGGGAGGACCCTCACCATGCCAACATCTGAGCTATACATATAAAAAGATTGAGAAACTCAAAAAATAGGTGGTCTTTGTGGGCACATAATGAGAGAAGAACTATAAATGTTTATTACAACATGATTAAAAAACATAGAAAACATACAATCAACACAACACCCTATATCGACACAGTTACCCAATAAGAATGCAGTTATGAAGGTTGGATCTAAAATAGAAAGAATTGACTTAATGGTATGTCTAGTAAAGGAAGTTTGATCCAATATCGCCTCCAAAACTTGCTCGTCGTCGCGTTGCGCTAGAAATTAGCATCCTCAGGAAAGATACTGGCTATGATTGTATGTTTTCTATGTTTTTTAATCATCTTATAATTAAAATGTATAATTTTTTAACTAGTTCTCCTCTCATTATGTGCCGACAAAGTCCACCTATTTTTTGAGTTTATCAATCCTTTTATATTATTTTTTAGATAATTAGCACAGCATCATAGTGTAAGGGAGAGAAGTAGCTCATCTGTGGAGGAAGTCGTAGGTTGCAAGCGCCCACATAAACAGAAAGAGACATAGGGCACATTACAAATCCTTACCCCGCACTGGCACAAAAGAATGAAGTTCTAAATGTTTTCTAGTGGTGCTAGCAGAGGTAAAAAGAGTACCACAATGATTTTCCTAAAAATTGTTAGAAAGCTGTAACTTCGTCATAGGAAGGGACCAGACAGTGTATGGATTTCATTGCCTGGAGCTCAAAAATAAATCTCTATTAGTTTTTGGAATTTAATTGTAAGAAAAATAATGCCTATAAAATGTTTTGTTTCTAGGAATATAAACCCCTTTTGTATCTCCTCAATATTAAGCATTGATGTTTAGAAGCTTTTAGTATTGCTAAAAATAGGATTTTTATAACAGCTTACCTGTAAAATCCTTTTCTTGGAAGTACATCACGGGACACAAAGCACCATTTTAATTACTGAATGGGGTTATACGCCACCTTCAGGTGATGGACACTGACATAATTAAAGACAGGAAGTCCCACTCCCTATATAACCCCTCCCACACATATTTCCCAAAAAGAGGGGAGGGACCTCTGTGTGCTGTGATGTACTTCCAAGAAAAGGATTTTACAGGTAAGCTGTTATAAAAATCCTATTTTCTTTATCGTACATCACGGGACACAGAGCACCATATTAATTACTGAATGGGATGTCCCAAAGCAATGCTATCAGAGGGGAAGCAAACACAAAAAACAAATGCAGACCACCGTCAGACGTGAGGACCTATACTGCTGCCTGCAGAACACAGCGCCCAAAGGCAAAATCCTCTTGCTGACCTACATCCACTTGACAGAACTTTGTGAACGTATGTACTGATGACCATGTTGCGGCCTTGAAAACTTGAGCCATGGAGGCTTGATGATGAATTATCCAAGAAGCACTAACTGCCCTGGTAGAGTGTGCTCTAGGACAAAAAGGCGGAATCTTTCCTTTTAGATCATAGGCCTGAATAATGACCTGACGAATCCACCTAGAAATGGTTGATTTTGACTCTGCTTGCCCTTTTCTGGCAATACAAACAAGGCGTCAGTTTTCCGTATCCGAGCAGTTGCTTCCAGATAGAAATTAACCGCTCTTACTACATCAAGGGAGTGTAGTAAATCTTCTTCTGCAGAACATGGTTCTGGAAAAAACGAAGGTAAAGAAATATCCTGATTCATATGCAAACTGGATACTACCTTAGGTAGAAAGGACGGGCGAGGACCCTATGAATGGTCAAGTATGGCTTTTTACAACTCCGAAAACCTTCTTGCGGAGGTTACAGCAATCAAAAAACACCAACTTTCTTGTCACAAGGACCAATGGAGCATCACATATTGGCTCAAATGGAGACTCCTGAAGGACCAACAAGACCAGATTCAAATCCCATGGGCACAGAGGAGACTTAATCTGTGGATTTACACGAGATACTCCCTGTATAAAGGCCCGAACCAAGGAATGTGAAGCAAGAGGTTTTTGGAAAAAAAACGATAAGGCCGAGACTTGATCTTTGATAGTACTTGAGGCTAGTTTCATCTCTACTCCTGATTGTAGGAAGGAGAGGATTCTACTTATGACATACTTGCGAGGATGAAAACCTTTGTTCTCGCACCAGGAGACATAGGCCTTCCAAACCCTATAGTAAATAGCTCTAGAGGCCGGTTTCCTTGCACTAATCAGGGTAGTTACCACTGGGTCTGAAAACCCCTGCGACCTAGAATGAGGGTCTCAACAGTCAAACCATCAAATTTAGCGTTTGTAAGGCAGGATGGAACAAGGATCCCCTACTGCCATTCTTACGATCTCCGCATACCAGGATCTCCTGGGCCAAGCCAGAGCAACTAGGATTACTAGCTTCCGTTCCACCTTTAATCTCCGTAGAGGACACAGAAGCAAGTGAACTAGAGAAAATGCATATATCAGAGAAGATTGATCCCAAGGTGTTACTAGGGCATCTGTTCCGCAAGCGAGTGGATTCCTTGTCCTTGACACAAAATTGTCCAACTTTTTGTTGAACCTGGACGCCAATAGGTCCACATCCGGGGTACCCCACTTTTGGCATATGGCCCGAAAGACATCGGGATCCAGAGACAATTCTCCTGGGAGCAATTGCTTGCTGGTGACTAAAGAAGTCTGTCTGCCAATTTTCCACTCCTGGGATAAATACTGCAGATGCACATGCACATGCTCTTCTGCCCAAGCTAGAATATGGTTTACCTCTTTCTGGGCGGCACGACTCTTGGTGCTGCCTTGATGATTGACATAGGCTACTGCCGTGGCATTGGCAGACTGAATCCGGACAGGATAGTTCCGTAATCTGCCTGTCCCGGCCTTTAAGGCCAGACGTGCTGCCCAAATCTCTAGAATGTTGTTGGGCAAGGACCTCTCGGATTCCGACCACTTCCCCTGGACAGTGTTCCCATCCATGACTGCTCCCCAGCCCAAGAGGCTGGGATCGGTTGTCACTATCCTCCAAGTAACGGGTATGAAGATTTTCCCCTTCTGCAAATTTTTGGCTGACAACCACCAACTGAGACTCTGGCGAACTTTTGGAGTCAAGCACATTGGACAACCCAAAACCTGGCTTTTCCTGTTCCAAGCAGCCAGGATACTGTTTTGCAGAAGCCTTGAATGGAATTGGGCATAGGGAACCGCCTCGAATGAGGCTACCATCTTCCCTAACAACCTCATGCAAAGATGGGTGAAAGGGCTCTCTTTTGCCCTGACCGTGAGCACCAGTTCTCTTATAGCGCAAACCTTTGCCTGGGGTAAAAACACTCTCTTGTGGGTTGTGTCTATGACCAAACCCAAGTACTCCAGTCTTTTCACTGGTCGTAAGGATGACTTCTCTAGGTTGATGACCCAACCTAAAAGCTCCAGATATTTGACTGTGTTTACCACATTCTGATCTAGCCCTGCTATGGACTGATCTATCAGCAGCAGGTCATCCAGGTATGCTACTACCGTTATACCCTGGGCTCTTAATCTTGCCAAAGGCAGAGCTAGGACCTTTGTAAACACCCGAGGTGTGGTGGCCAACCCAAAGGGCAAGGCCACAAACTGAAAATGACACTGTTCTACTGCCAATTGCAGTAGCCGGTGACCATGCCCCCTAAAACGCCACAGTCCCAGCATGCCCATGGACTGTGACGGCATAAGGGGGCGGGGTCACCGCCTATATAAGTCACATCGGAGCGCTCAGAGAGCATTCCAGCCGGAGAGAGCATCATGTCAACATCGGAAGAAGAGAAGAGGGAAGCAGACAAGAAGGCAGAAAGCAGAAGTCCGGGCCACCGCTAGCAAAAGAGCTGCAAAAGAACAGAAGATAGCGGAGGAGCCCGGCAGAAGACCCAGAAAGCGCAGAGAAGAGGCCGGAGAGAGCGGAGAAGAAACGGAGAGACCCCCGAAGTCGGAAGAAGACCCCCGAAGCCAGAAGAAGACCCCTGGTGCTGTCTAATAAATTACTTTAAATACCTGTGTAGTGTGTTTTTTTATTGACACTTTTTCCCTAGGTGAATGGGTAGGGGTAACATGTACCCCATGTACCCCATACTCATTCACATAGGGTGGGGGGCCGGGATCTGGGGGCCCTCTTATTAAAGGGGGCTCCCAGATTCCGATAAGCCCCTCGCCCGCAGACCAACATGGGGACAAGGTGCTTTGGGGTGGCGGGACGCAGGGCGCCCCCTCCCCCAAAGCCCCCACCCCCCATGTTGACGGCATGCGGCCTGGTACGGTTCAGGAGAGGGGGAGCTCACTCGTCCCCACCCCCTTTCCTGACCGGCCGGGCTGCGTGTTCGGATCGGGGTCTGGTATGGACTTTGGGGGGACCCCACGCCGTTTTTTCGGCGTAGGGGGTTCTCCTTAAAATCCATACCAGACCTAAGGGCCTGGTATGCCCCGCGCTCGCCGCAATAGAAAATTTTGTTTTTCCTATTGCAGCGAGCGCGAGATGCAGTACCCTGCCCTTGCATCGTATCTGGTCCGTCGGACCAGCATACAGACGAACGGGCTTTCCGTCCGGAACTGAGTCCGGCGGAGTTACGATGGAAAGATTTGAAACATGTTTCATTTCTAGGTAGGAACTCACCCTTTACGGACAATGCCCCGCCCGAACCACGCCCACAACCCCGCCCCAGCCACACCTTCCTTTAGAGGTGAAAATTACACGGTTGCCAAATAGTGGGCGTGATCAGGGCTCAGAACTGGGTATTGCAGAAGGCGCAAGGTTCAGACAAATGAAACACACAGAGTACGGGACTCAGGAGCATGTATTGTTCAGTGCTGAGAAGTGCATATCATACAGGGTGCAGCAAAGTTCCCTTGTCCTCTCCAAGCAAAAATCCCCCACCCCTCAAAGTAACCATCAATTACTCGCCTCTGCACACCTCTTTGCTTTCCTCTGGGTCCCATCCCCAGCTCTACTCTACGTCCAACATCCACAGCTGAGCTCACCTAAACACCTCCCCATTCACAACTCACCTCTTCTGCCCCCATCCACAGTTCAACTCTGCATTTTTTTCACAGTTCACCTAAGCACCTCCAGTCCACAACTCACCTCAACACACCATCTATAGCTTATCCTCACAGCTTTCACCTCTGCACAATCCGCACACCCCCGTTCCCTGCTATCACTCCTGCACAAATCCCCCCTTTCCCAGCTCTCCCATTTGCACAAATCCTGCCCACCCAAAGCTCTCACCTTTTCACAGATCCACCCTCTCCCCAGCTCTCTCACCCTTTCACAGATCCCCCCCTTTACCAGCTTCTGTGTTACTTGACGAGCGGAAGAGGACAGGGCTACCAAAGGTGGCGAAACTTAGTTCCGGCAGGTTTCCAGCAGAAAAAATGCCATGATTATGATGCATGACCCTTTACATTATCTGCTTTTGTTTGTCTTTATTTCCAAATTCTTAGAACAAAAAGTGACCTTTGCTGAAGCATTTTTAGTTTAAGGCTCTTAAATGATAACTTTAACTCCTTCTCCTAAAATGTTCACATTAATATAAGTAGGCCCTGTTTAACTTACAGATACATTTACTTAAAACAGAACAGTCAAAAAATTTAAATAGCCCATTAAACAATAAAAAAGGCATTACTCACTCTTCAATCCAGAGCTGTGCAACCTCTATAGGGTCCAGGTATCGCCTCATGCTACCCTGTAAAACCATTCCTGTTTTGAAGGTCATCTCATTGTTGCCCATTTAGTGCACCTGTTGGTAGTTCCTTTAATTCTTTTGAGCAGTGTATATTTGAAAATTAATCAATCCTGATGTACTGTCGGCCTATTTCATTTCTTAAAGGGATTGTAAAGGTTTGTTTAAAAAAAAATAACAAACATTTTATACTTACCTCTTCTGTTCAAGGGTTTGGCACAGAGTGGCCCCGATCCTCCTCTTCTGGGGTCCCCCAGCGGCGCTCTTGGCTCCTCCCCACATCGAGTGGACCCCCGCGGAGACCCGCATTCCATGGGGACACCCGTGCGGGCATGCTCCCAAGTCCTGCTGCTGCGTCCATTGTCCATTGGAATCGTCCACGCCCCCTGGCTCCCGTGTCACTGGATTTGATTGACAGCAGCAGGAGCCAATGGCTGCGCTCCTATCAATCTATCCAATGAGGATCTGAGACAGCGGCTGGAACTGCTGTGCTCATCCCCGTCGATGTACGGTCAGGGTCAGGTAAGTAAAGGGGGGGGGCTGCTGCACTACAAAAGGTTTTTCATCTTAATGCATACAATGCATTAAGACCGTGTGTGGGCTTCATCAGACCTTCAGCTGACTTTTTCTGTCGAAAATCAGACGAACTTTAGATTTGGAACATGTTATAAACCTTGAGGGTTTAAAACCCCTTTAAGGCCATTAAAATGCCAGAAAATATGCCCCAAATGACCTCTTTTAGGAAAGTAGACAGTCTAATGTATTTAGTAAGAGGCATGGTGAGCTTTTTGAAGTTGTAATTTTTTTGTCAAAATTTTTTTGAAAATTAAGAAATTAAATATTTTCCCCTTTTTTGTTTATTTATTTTTTTTTTGTACATACTGTCACCAGTGCAGTACAGCATCATCATATGACTGGTCTGAGAGTGATCGGGGATACTGACTGGTGACAGTATGTAAAAAAGAAAAATAATACTTTTCTTTATTTAGTTTTAAAAAAACTTTTGTTTCATTTTTTTACATTTTTTTTATACATCCTGTCATCATCATTATCACCATAGTGACACTGTACTACTCTGGGGGGTGATCAGGGATAGTTATTGCCTATGCAGAGATGATCACTGTATAATCAATAGTTTTAGCTGTCATGAATGGGTTAATATTCATTAACAGCTTGCTTATGGTGGTGATCTGTAACAGGTTACAGCTAATTAAATGGTACATGTAGCCAGGTACCATGTGATTGCTGTGAGCCAATCACAGATCACAACCGTAAGCAATCAGTAACCCACGACATCCAAAACAATTAAAGATGCTAAAGTCAGACCAGGACAAAATGAATGGTTGCTTAAAGCTGAATTCAGGTTATAATAAAAATGTTTGAAATGCTCAGTGTCTGGGGGTAACATAAACACTCTCCTTTTCTCTCTGATGCCCCAGGTTGTGGACAGGCCCTCAGCATTCTCACTCACAATGCAGGACAGCTTCTCCTGCATTGTACGCAGTGACGTCAGAGTGCCTGCAACTGATTGAGCAGTGAAGAGATGAGGCTGTGGGAGGAACAACTGTGCAGCTGGAAAACAAGAATTTACATCAAACTCAACACATAATCTTTTGAATTCTCTTATTCTTCCATATAAGATGAGGTATGCTGATAACATATTAGCATACTAAGTAATGGCGAACAATACATGTAAAGATAAGCTATTGACCATAGATTTGATTACTTCAAGCCAACTTTTTTTGTTCAATGAAGGAAAAGATTGATTGTTCTAATTCAGCTGTATTTATCAGCAGAACCAGTCACAATTGATTATGAATATAACTTAAAGTGATATTAAAGAAAAAAAACAAACAAACATGTTATACTTACCTGCCCTGTGCAGTGGTTTTGCACAGAGCAGCTCTGATCTTCCTCTTCTCTGGTCCCCTGCTGGAGCTCCTGGCCCCTGCCTAATGTCAAATGCCCCCAGAGTAGGGATGAGCTTCGAGTTTGAGTCAAACTCATGTTCGACTCGAACATTGGCTGTTCGCAAGTTCGCCGAACAGCGAACAATTTGGGGTGTTCGCGGCAAATTCGAATGCCGCGGAACACCCTTTAAAAGTCTATGGGAGAAATCAAAAGTGCTAATTTTAAAGGCTTATATGCAAGTTATTGTCATAAAAAGTGTTTGGGGACCTGGGTCCTGCCCCAGGGGACATGGATCAATGCAAAAAAAAGTTTTAAAAACGGCCGTTTTTTCAGGAGCAGTGATTTTAATAATGCTTAAAGTCAAACAATAAAAGTGTAATATCCCTTTAAATTTTGTAGCTGGGGGGTGTCTATAGTATGCCTGTAAAGGGGCGCATGTTTCCCGTGTTTAGAACAGTCTGACAGCAAAATTACATTTCGAAGGAAAAAACCCATTTAAAACTACATTTTCTGACTAAAGTTCCACTTTAAAGTGGCTCTAAAGGCTGAAGGTTTTTTACCTTCATGCATTCTATGCACTAAGGAGAAAAACTTTCTGTGTGTAGCAGCCCCCCCAGCCCCTCCAGCCCCCCCCCCCCCCAATGCTTACATGAGCTTCCTTTTGATCCAGCAATGTACATTAGAGCATCAGCTCTCCTGGGACTGTCCCTTCTCGTTGACTGAAGCAGCAGTGAGAGCCATTGGTTAATTTACAGCTAGTCAGCCAATGAGGAGAGAGAGGGGGTGGGGCAGAGCCTTGGCTACCATGTCTGAATGGACACGCAAAACAGTGGCTCGGGAGTGCACCTGCTTGGGTGCTTCCATTGCAAGCTGCTTACTCTGGGGTAGGGATGAGCCGAACACCCCCCTGTTCGGTTCGCACCAGAACATGCGAACAGGAAAAAAGTTTGTTCGAACACGCGAACACCGTTAAAGTCTATGGGACACGAACATGAATAATCAAAAGTGCCAATTTTAAAGGCTTATATGCAAGTTATTGTCATAAAAAGTGTTTGGGGACCCGGGTCCTGCTCCAGGGGACATGGATCAATGCAAAAAAAAGTTTTAAAAACGGACGTTTTTTCAGGAGCAGTGATTTTAATAATGCTTAAAGTCAAACAATAAAAGTGTAATATCCCTTTAAATTTCATACCTGGGGGGTGTCTATAGTATGCCTATAAAGGGGCGCATGTTTCCCTGTTTAGAACAGTCTGACAGCAAAATGACATTTCGAAGGAAAAATGCCATTTAAAACTACTCGCGGCTATTGCATTGCCGGTCCGACAATACACATAGAAGTTCATTTATAAAAACGGCATGGGAATTCCCCACAGGGGAACCCCGAACCAAAATTTAAAAAAAAAAATGACGTGGGGGTCCCCCTAAATTCCATACCAGGCCCTTCAGGTCTGGTATGGATTTTAAGGGGAACCCCGCGCCAAAAAAAAAAAAAAACGGCGTGGGGTCCCCCCGAAAATCCATACCAGACCCTTATCCGAGCACGCAACCTGGCAGGCCGCAGGAAAAGAGGGGGGGACGAGAGAACGCCCCCCCCCTCCTGAACCGTACCAGGCCACATGCCCTCAACATTGGGAGGGTACTTTGGGGTAGCCCCCCAAAACACCTTGTCCCCATGTTGATGAGGACAAGGGCCTCATCCCCACAACCCTGGCCGGTGGTTGTGGGGGTCTGCGGGCGGGGGGCTTATCGGAATCTGGAAGCCCCTTTAACAAGGGGACCCCCAGATCCCGGCCCCCCCCTGTGTGAAATGGTAAGGGGGTACAAAAGTACCCCTACCATTTCACTAAAAATCTGTCAAAAATGTTAAAAATGACAAGAGACAGTTTTTGACAATTCCTTTATTTAAATGCTTCTTCTTTCTTCTATCTTCCTTCATCTTCTTCTTCTTCTGGTTCTTCCTCCGGCGTTCTCGTCCAGCATCTCCTCCGCGGCATCTTCTATCTTCTTCTCCTTGGGCCGCTCCGCACCCATGGCATGGGGGGAGGCTCCTGCTCTTCTCTTCATCCTCTTCTCTTCTTCTTCATCTTCTTCTTTTCTTCTCTTCTTCTCTTCTTCATCTTCTTTTCCGGGCTGCTCCGCATCCATGCTTGCATGGAGGGAGGCTCCTGCTGTGTGACGCCATCTCCTCGTCTGACGGTTCTTAAATAATGGGGGGCGGGGCCCCCCTCTGACGCACGGTGACTTGACGGGACTTCCCTGTGACGTCACGGGGAATGCCACAGGGAAGTCCCGTCATGTCCCTTGCGTCAGAGGGGGCGGGGTCACTGGGTGGCCCTGCCCCCGGTTATTTAAGAACCGTCAGACGAGGAGACCCCGTCACACAGCGGGAGCCTCCCTCCATGCCAGCATGGATGCGGAGCGGCCTGGAGAAGAAAATGAAGAAGAGAAGAAGAGAAAAAAAGAAGAAAATGAAGAAGAAGATGAAGAAGAGAAGAAGATGAAGAGAAGAGTGGCAGCCTCCCCCCATGCCATGGGTGCAAAGCGGCCCGAGGAGAAGAAGATAGAAGACACCGCGGAAGAGATGCTGGACGAGAACGCCGGAGGAAGAACCAGAAGAGCCAGAAGAAGAAGAAGATGAAGGAAGATAGAAGAAAGAAGAAAGAAGAAGCATTTAAATAAAGTATTGTCAAAAACTGTCTCTTGTCATTTTTAACATTTTTGACAGTTTTTTAGTGAAATGGTAGGGGTACAAGTACCCCCTTACCATTTCACACAGGGGGAGGGCGGGATCTGGGGGTCCCCTTGTTAAAGGGGGCTTCCAGATTCCGATAAGCCCCCCGCCCGCAGACCCCCACAACCACCGGCCAGGGTTGTGAGGATGAGGCCCTTGTCCTCATCAACATGGGGACAAGGTGTTTTGGGGGGCTACCCCAAAGCACCCTCCCAATGTTGAGGGCATGTGGCCTGGTACGGTTCAGGAGGGGGGGCGGCCGCTCTCTCGTCCCCCCCTCTTTTCCTGCGGCCTGCCCGGTTGCGTGCTCGGATAAGGGTCTGGTATGGATTTTTGGGGGGACCCCACGCCGTTTTTTTTTTTTTTGGCGCGGGGTTCCCCTTAAAATCCATACCAGACCTGAAGGGCCTGGTATGGAATTTAGGGGGACCCCCACGTCATTTTTTTTTTAAAATTTTGGTTCGGGGTGCCGTTTTTATCAATGAACTTCTATGTGTATTGTCGGACCGGCAATGCAATAGCCGCGAGTAGTTTTAAATGGCATTTTTCCTTCGAAATGTCATTTTGCTGTCAGACTGTTCTAAACAGGGAAACATGCGCCCCTTTATAGGCATACTATAGACACCCCCCAGGTATGAAATTTAAAGGGATATTACACTTTTATTGTTTGACTTTAAGCATTATTAAAATCACTGCTCCTGAAAAAACGGCCATTTTTAAAACTTTTTTTTGCATTGATCCATGTCCCCTGGAGCAGGACCCAGGTCCCCAAACACTTTTTATGACAATAACTTGCATATAAGCCTTTAAAATTGGCACTTTTGATTATTCATGTTCGTGTCCCATAGACTTTAACGGTGTTCGCGTGTTCGAACAAACTTTTTTCCTGTTCGCATGTTCTGGTGCGAACCGAACAGGGGGGTGTTCGGCTCATCCCTACCCCAGAGTAAGCAGCTTGCAATGGAAGCACCCAAGCAGGTGCACTCCCGAGCCACTGTTTTGCGTGTCCATTCAGACATGGTAGCCAAGGCTCTGCCCCACCCCCTCTCTCTCCTCATTGGCTGACTAGCTGTAAATTAACCAATGGCTCTCACTGCTGCTTCAGTCAACGAGAAGGGACAGTCCCAGGAGAGCTGATGCTCTAATGTACATTGCTGGACCAAAAGAAGCTCATGTAAGCATTGGGGGGGGGGGGGGCTGGAGGGGCTGGGGGTGCTGCTACATACAGAAAGTTTTTCTCCTTAGTGCATAGAATGCATGAAGGTAAAAAACCTTCAGCCTTTAGAGCCACTTTAAAGTGGAACTTTAGTCAGAAAATGTAGTCCTGTTAGATCACTTCAGTCTGGCCCCTTTTGCAGGTATAGCTATGTAAAACGTTAAAAATAAGTGTCTATTGCTGTTTCAAATCAAATAATACACTGTCTCACGCTGCTCTGCACATGCTCAGTTGCTCTCCATTTATGGTATTTGGTATCAGAGCCACTAGAGGCCGAACTGCTGATAGCTTAAAAATGTAATGCTGCTCAGGGGTCCTGGGCGTCAGCAAACGGGCAGCTTCTGGCAAGAAGAAACAGGAGCAACACTGTAGGCTATTTACAGTGCACACTAATTTTGATGGCATAATTCTTAATGTGGAATGTATGTTCCTTGCTAAAGAACATTATTTTTTATCAAGTTGTTCCAGGTAAAGTTCCTCTTTAATGAATGGCATTATGGGAAATTTAACAAAACTGGAGCAGACAGAACCTGAAGCATCTGTGCATGGTAACCAATTACCTTCTATCTTCCGCTTGTTCAGTTAAGCTTTGAAAATTAAAGATAGAAGCTGATTGGTTGCAAGGCTAGGCATTTCTGTTCAAGCCCTCTGCGCAATCCTACCACTGGTACTTGATCTGTGCTGGGCAAATAATGTTTTAGATCCCTTTTGAGATGTTTTGTCTTTGCAAAATTCTGTATATACATATTGGCAAATGCCAGATCCACTGCAGGATCGAGGGGGCACATTAAGTTGTGTGTGACTGGATACCTCCATAATAGTGCCAGACCTGCTCAATTATGTTAAGCAGGTTTGAGACTGCCACCCTCCACTTTCAGGCCTCATACACACTGGGCGGGCAGGCGGAAGGCACAGGTGCACCATTCAGCCCTGCTGCCAGCAGACTGTAAAAGTCTATAAGAAGCTGAAAAATGCACACTGGATGGTGTTCCAAGTGGTTTTAACGTTTGGGCCTTATGTGCCTAGGGGCAAATGCCCGAAAAACAGTTTAACCTATATATTCTGCCCTCCTGTAAACAACTAGCATTGCTTGTAAGCTGGGTGCTTATGTATTGCATGGTGATTGTTGTTGTTTTGCGTAGAGGAATTCTACAGCAACAAAGATCTACACCAGCCATTTTCAACCAGGGTTCTTGGAACTGTAAGGTTCTTCCAGAGGTTGCTAGGAGTTCTTTAAAGAGGAGCTCCAGCCCCCCCACAAAAAAAATTAAAGTTAGCCGCTACAAATACTGTAGCTGCTGACTTTTAATATTAAGATACTTTCCTGTTCAGGGATCCCGCAAAATTACATAGTTACATAGTAGGTGAGGTCCAAAAAAGACACAAGTCCATCAAGTCCAACCAATGTGTATGATTATACATCAGTATTACATTGTATATCCCTGTATGTTACGGTCGTTCAGGTGCTTATCTAATAATTTCTTGAAACTATCGATGCCCCCCGCGCTGAGACCACCACCTGTGGAAGGGAATTCCACATCCTTGCCACTCTAAAGCCAAGTGCAAACGACCGGACTTTTCAACCAGACTGGTCCGACGGATTTCCGTCAGACAATCCGACCGTGTGGGCTTCATCGGACCTTCAGCGGACTTTTTCTGTCAAAAATCAGACGAAATTTAGATTTGGAACATGTTTTAAATCTTTCCGACGGACTCAAGTCAGGTGGAAAATACAGTTCGTCTGTATGCTAGTCCGATGGACAAAAAAAGGACGCAAGGGCAGCTATTGGCTACTGGCTATGAACTTCCTTATTCTAGTCTCTTCGTACGTCATCACGTTCAAACCAATTGACTGCTCGTTCGAAAGTCCGTCGTAAACCGTCGAAAGTCCGTTGGAAAGACCATCGGACTTTTGATGCTGAAAAGTTCGCTCGTGTGTACATGGCATAACAGTAAAGAACCCTCTACGCAGTTTAAGGTTAAACCTCTTTTCTTCTAATTTTAATGAGTGGCCACGAGTCTTGTTAAACTCTCTTCCGCAAAAAAGTTTTATCCCTATTGTGGGGTCACCAGTATGGTATTTGTATATTGAAATCATATCCCCTCTCAAGCGTCTCTTCTCCAGAGAGAATAAGTTCAGTGCTCGCAACCTTTCCTCATAACTAATATCCTCCAGACCCTTTATTAGCTTTGTTGCCCTTCTTTGTACTCGCTCCATTTCCAGTACATTCTCCTTTTTAATGCATACCAATATTCTGTTTGCTTTGTTAGCAGCAGCTTGGCATTGCATGCCATTGCTGAGCCTATCATCTACTAGGACTAGAACTCCCAGGGCCTTTTCCATCCTAGATTCCCCCAAAGGATCTCCCCCCAGTGTATAGATTGCATTCATATTTTTGCCACCCAAATGCATTATTTTACATTTTTCTAAATTGAACCTCATTTGCCATGTAGTTGCCCACCCCATTAATTTGTTCAGATCTTTTTGCAAGGTTTCCACATCCTGTGGAGAAGTTATTGCCATGCTTAGCTTAGTATTGTCTGCAAATACAGAGATTGAACTGTTTACCCCATCCTCCAGGTTGTTTATGAACAAATTAAACAGGATTGGTCCCAGCACAGAACCCAGGGGGACCCCACTACCCACCCTTGACCATTCCGAGGACTCCCCATTTATCACCACCCTCTGAACTCGCCCTTGTAGCCAGTTTTTAATCCATGTACTCACCCTATGCTCCATGACAATGGACCTTATTTTGTAAAGTAAACGTTTATGGGGAACTGTGTCAAATGCTTTTGCAAAATCCAGATGCACCACGTCTACAGCCCTTCCTTTATCAAGATGGCAACTCACCTCCTCATAGAAGGTTAATGGTTTGGCAAGAACGATTCTTCATGAATCCATACTTATTACTGCTAATGATACCGTTCTCATTACTAAAATCTTGTATATAGTCCCTTATCATCCCCTCCAAGAGTTTACATACTGTTGATGATAGGCTACCGGATGCAAGCCATCTGGTCCCGGTGATTTATTAATGTTAAGTTTCCCAAGTCTAATTTTAATTCTGTCCTCTGTTAACCATGGAGGTGCTTCCTGTGATGTTGCATGAGGATAAGTTGGCACCCCAGCTGATTTTTTTAATCGGCTCTCGGGTGCTGCCGCCTACATTTGTTTTGTAGCACCCTGATGTTTAGGCAGGGTTGCTAGTACATTTACCTGCAAGGCATAGTTGCCTTGGCCAATTGTTAGGGGATCAATTGACTCCACCCTAATTCTGGAATTGCTGCACTTCTCTCTTCTGTCACTAGATGGCCGGGTATCTGCTGACATTAGATAAGACAAGGGCATTGCGTTGCAAGGACGGATTAGGAATAGATAGGTATCTCAGCCAATGGGCAGGGATCTTCTTGGGTCCCTTGGACTGCTGGGAGAGCCTATTTATTTGGGTGAGGTCAGGTGATTGGGGGGTTCTCTGCCACCTGGACGGCTATCTGGGTGGACGTATGTTGTGCTGCCCTGGGCTGCTGGGAAAGAGCCTGAGGCCTATCCCAGGGACATCTGGCTGCTAGGCTGTCTGAGGGCCTATCCAGAAGCAAGAGAGCAGCGGCTTGCAGTCCAAACATAAGTGACGGTTCTGCAGGCCGGTATAACCTGTCGTGGTTGGAGGTACTGTGTAGAAGGGAAGCTCTTGCCACTAAGGGACCATCCACTTTATCACCCGGAACCACAGTGAGTAGCTGAAGCAAGTACCGGAGCAGTATTCTCACCAACCAGGGACGGTGAAGGATTGGGAAACTTCAGCAGATGTCAAGCCAGGGACCCAGCCAGCGGAGGTGACGCTTGCAGAGCAGCTTTGTGTGCCAAGCTAGGGACCAAGCAGGCCAGTGGGGTGATGCTTGAGGAAGATACTCAGTGAGAAGGTTGAAAGAGCTCAGGAGATCCAGCAGCAGTGGATCAGCAGGTCTAGTGAGAGAAACTGGGAGCTCAGTGTTGTGAAGATCTACAAGAAGTAACCCACTCTACACAGAAGGATGTCACCCGGGATCTTGCTACAGTTGTAAGGGAAACTGGCAGTGAAGCCTTGCGGCTTCACAGCCGGTTTCCTACTGTGCATGAGTGAAGCACGCTGCACTTTGTGAATGGCCCGGCGGTGGGGAAAGGAGGAGGGCCAAGTTTCAAGTCAAAAACAGGTACCCGCTCCCCCCCTAAAAGGTGCCAAATGCAGGGGGGGGGGGACACAGACAAGCAGTTTGCATGGAGCTCAGCTTTAAGCTGTGGCTGATTGACTTCCCATCTGATGGTCCCATGTTCAAAGCCACTTGGCAGAGCCAGCAGCATGACACCAATGATATTTTTAGCTGTCTGTAACATTATGACTACCAATATAAGGGACAAACTTTCCACTGTCCCCTGATGAACTGATTTTTAGCAGGGGTTCACAGATACCGAAAACATATTTCAAGGGTTCCTTTGAGGTAAAAAAAAGTTGAGAAAGACTGGTCTACACTATCAAAGCTTTTGCCTTAAAATTATTCTTTTTATAAATGGGCACTTATTGCAGTGGCTAGTGGTCATGAAAAACGATTGAACTGCCAGGGAGCCAACAATTATATACAGTACCTAGAAAAAGATCACTTTTTTAACAGACAATCTTTTGATTTGCTCGAACAAATAATTCACAAAGCTGATATATTCAAGAATTTCTAAACTTAGTATTTATAATAGGCAACAGGTAGGAAAATGAAAAAAAAATGTGAGAAAGAAGGAAAATGCACATTGTTTTAGAAGGGAGATATAAAAGATATAAAGGACCATATGGAAATAGTAAAAAAAAAGTAATAAAATTAACTGAAAGGTTACTTGAAGGTAAACTGTATTTTAATAGATCTTTCCAAGTTCTCAGGAAAAGGGAGGGAGAGATGTGAAATAGTAAACTTTTTTCATATGAATTTATAAATAAAGGAATATATATACACTCTCCCATTACTTGGTTTGCATGTAGTTTTTAAAAATGTCGCTTTTTTCCTGGGGTCTTTCAATGTCTTTTTGAGTGGTGTGACAGATTCCCCCACCCACCAGGTGGGCAGATCCTGAATGCTGCAGAGAATGGTATCATACAATGACATGCCACTGTTCTCTGGAGCGGTCACCTATGAGCCCAGGGTGGCAAGATGACATACCCCTAAAGGGTGTATCCTGGATGCCATGGACTCAAAGGGAGTGGGCTGGATGATGCTATACATAATTTAACCAAGAAGAGGACCGGTGCTGGATCATAGGGCAATTCTGAAGCATGGTGATTATGAATAGTAATTAAACTGCTGATTAATCTGTTCTAATAATAAATAGAAATAGGTCAAAATGAAATTCCATGTGTCTTACATGATCCAAAATATAAATGTACCGTGTTGTATCATGTACATAGCCCTACTGCCCCCCTGACCAACTATAGAGTTGTTTCCTATCCTACAGGGAATTACACAGTTGGTAAATACTCAGGTAAAGGTAAATTGAGTAAACCGAGTAAAGCAGAGTTATTGATATTTTTGTCTTAAAATAAAACAGATGTCATGCTTATTGCACAGAGAGGTCCCTTACCTCCTCTTTGGCAGTCCCCCACCAGCGCTGTCTGCTTCTCCCTGCTCTGGGTGCGTCCTTAGCAAGCCGTGTGTCAAGGGGGCACCAGGGCACGTACGCTGTTGAGTGGAGTTGTGTGCGTCCACAGACGCACACAGCACCTGCAAGCCACGCCTCCACTCCCTCCACATAAAAGTTTAATTGAGAGCAGCAGGAGCCCATGGCTCCCGCTACTCTCAGTATTTCCTGTGAGTCCAGGAAGTGAGAGAAGTGGTGTCGGCGCTCCTCCTCTCCCCTGCATCCACCACTGAATGACACAGGGGAGCCGGATCACATGTCTGAACTAGACTCTGCTGAAAATAGGCAAGTATACACTTCTTTTTTACACAGTTTAGTCAGTTTAGGTAGGGGGGGGGGGGGCATTTTTAAACATATTAATTAAAGTTAGGCAAGAATTCTACGTTAATTGTCCTTCAGTGTGTTCAAATATTGATCCTAAAAGAAGTAGTATCTTTTATAACCTAGATACATTTACAATTCTTATTCTTAAACTCTGGATAAAATCAAGTTATCTTCCCTAGTACAAATGCACCTGTAAGTGATATTCTAGTACCCTATTGATGACAATGTAATCTCTAACCCTTTTTATAGTTTATATTGTTAGTTATTTTATTGCTAATATTTAATCTTTAAGAGCTGTGAAAGGATAAGAAAAAAATAGGGAAATACAGACTCATAAGCATACAGTATTTAGGAATTTTAAGGGGTTACTTTACTAAAGACAAATTTACTGTTCAAGGGAAGTTGCACTTTGCAAGGGAATTTTCCCCAGAGCTAAGTGAATGAGGAGAAGCTCTGCTGATTTCCATTACCCAAGCACATTCAAACAAAAATACACTCTTTTTTATTCTCCATGCATATTCTTGGGTATTGTTTGCAAAATGAAATATCACCAAATCCACTATGCTCTGGGGAAGCTTCCCTTGCAAAATTTCCTTGCAAAATGAACAGCCTATTCTTTAGGAAATCAACCCCTAAGTGCTTTTGCAATGTCAGGCCATGTAATTATAACATTTTGTTCTTTCATTGCATTAGCTCTTAGTCTATAACTTTAGTACTACTTCTACATGTTATTGACGAGGGCCTTGTCAGCAACTAAATACTTTACTTGGAAGAGAACCTGCAATATATTAAACTAGAAATCCAGTTGTCCCTTAAATTGGTTGTAAACCCTTACATACTGTATCCCCAGTGAAGTGACTGGCCTTAGGTGATACACAGAGGTAAAACAAATCCTCCTACTAAATTGTACCTGTTTATCTGCAGCCATGTGTCCTGTAGATTAGTTAGTCAGTTACTCATGCAAATAGCAGAAATCAGAGATCAGAGAGAAGCCACACTCGGTGCATTGGATTCAGGCTAGTACACACTATAAAAGTCTGTACTTTGTTCATTTTTCATGTCAGAGGTTTACAACCACTTTAAAACTGGTTCCTCCCACTCCTTACACCTATACTGACAAACCTGTGTAAGAATGATGTATATACAGGCATACCCCACTTTTAAGTACACAATGGGGTTTAGTTACTAAAGCTGGAAAGTGCAAAATCAGGCTCACTTCTGCATAGAAACCAATGACCTTCTAAGGCTCCTTTCACACTGAGGCGCTTTGCAGGCGCTAAAGTGCTAAAAATAGAGCCTGCAAAGCACCCCGAAAGAGCTGCTCAATTCTCTCTAGTGTGAAAGCCCAGAGGGCTTTCACACTGGAGCAGTGCGCTTGCAGGGCAGTCAAAAAAGTCCTACAAGCTGCATCTTTGGAGCGCATTGGGAGTGTATTTACCGCTCCTAAGGCGCCCCTTCCCATTGAAAACAATGGGGCAGCGCTGCAAACCCGCCCCCCAAACGCCGCTGCAGCGGCACTTTGCGGGTGGTTTTAACCCCTTTTCGGCCGCTAGCGGGGGGTTAAAACTGCCTCGCTAGCGCCGCTAAAACGACGGTAAAGCGGCGCTATATTTAGTGCTGTACCGCCAGAGCCCGCACGCCTCAGTGTGAAAGTAGCCTAACCCCAGCTTGTTCAATAAAGCTTTGGTAATAAAACCTGGAAGCTCATTGGTTTCTCTGCAGAAGTGAGCCTGATTTTGCACTTTCCAGCTGTAGTAAATAAACCCCATTGTGTACTTAAAAGTCTGCCTGTACTTACATATTTTTAACCCACTCTGGTCTGGTTACATAATCTGGCTCCTCTGTGTCAGCAAGCATGGCACCAGGGGATAGGAGGGAGCTCTGACAATGGATGGGCCTTTGAAGCCTATGATTGATGTCACCATATATCTTATAAATTAACTAACAAAATTTATAAATTCAATCAATAAAACCATAAAGTGCTTATTGCGCAAAAATGCATTTCATTCTCATAATCAATAAAGTGTTCTTATGCATACCACTTCATATAACATTAATTATTGCAATATACACTATGCATTCAATTATACCTCTTGAGATAAACTTTTTAAATGGACTTTTACACTAATATATAACAAAATCAATAAAATAATATATATGTGGTAATTTTAGTTGATCCATGCTCTACAGCCTTTAGTGATTTGACATAGATATTGACTAATAAAACAAGCACAGAATGTGTGGCAAAGCACCGCATGTTCTTTCTTTTACACTGAGGCGCTTTACAATCGCTATAATGCAAAAAATAGCGCCTGCAAAGTGCCTGTAAAGCGCCTCTCCTCTCACTCCAATGTGAAAGCCCGAGGGCTTTCACCCTGGAGCGGTGCGCTGGCAGGACGGTAAAAAAAGTCCTGCAAGTTGCATCTTTGCAGCGCTGTAGGAGCGGTGTATACACTGCTCCTAAAGCGCCCCTGCCCATTGAAATCATTGGGCAGCGCCGCCGAACCGCCAGCAATGCGCCACTGCGTGGGGCTTTGCGGGCGGTTTTAACCCTTTTTCGGAGCCCCCCTCCTGAACCATACCAGGCCACATGCCCTTAACATGGGGGGCCTTGTCCCCCATGTTGATTTTTTTTTCATTTTGGAGTGAGGTTCCGTTTTAAGATCCATACTAGACTGAAAGGGCCTGGTATGGATCTTGGGGGGGACCCCACGCCGTTATTTTTATTTTGAGTGGGGTTCCCCTTCAAGATCCTCAGAGCACAAGTCGCACCACAAGTCGGATTATCCTGATTCGACTCGGATGCGACTTCTATTCAAATCAATGGGCTAAAAGTTGGATCAGTTAAGACGGCTCTAAAAGGGATACCATTGATTTTGAATGTAGGCTGAGAAATGCTGCTAAAAGATAACGCGGCTAAACACGCATTACCGCCAATGCAAAAAGCTACTAAAAACTCATTTTTACAGACGCTTTTTCCTGGCGTTGGTAGTGGCTTTGCAGCTCATTGTGTGCATGAGGCCTAATTGTTTATAGTTGTTCCCATTGTGTGCCTTTATCATTTCTAAAATAGGAAGAAAGTGGGCTTGAGTTAAAGTTAAACTTCCCCCTTCTTAAGTTTTTATTTTTTGGAGGGGAGCGGGTATTGAGTTTTAGAAGGTACCCACTCCCACTTCCGCACCGACTGCATTGGCAATTGGAGTGGAAGTTCTCCCCCGCCCTCGCCTTCAACCTTTTGGGACATGTCACAGGTCCCAGGAGGCTTTGGGACATTCATAAATCACTGTGTGGCTCACACTGCGCAGTGGGAAGATGGCTGTGAAGCCGAAGGGGTCACAGCTGGCTTCCTTTAGTAAACATGCAGGCACCTGGGACCTGAAGACTGGAGATGAACCAACCAGGGTGGAGGCTGGATCCTTGGACAGTGTTCTATTTTTTAAAAGTTAGCTTCTGCAGTATTTGTAGCTGCTGACTTTTAATTTTTGTTGTTAAGACTGAAGAGCCTCTTCATGTTGCTTGGGCTACCAGTGAACCAGTGATTACATACAAGCAATCCACAGCAATCAAGCACATTGTTGCATTCAGTAACTCAGAGTAGACTTTAACTTACATCACCTAGCATTGATTCACTCCTTACAGTTTTTGCATACAGCGTAAACCACCTTTAATAGAATTTTAACTTATATTGTAAATTATTAGAGTAGACATCCCAACCTGCAAAAACTCATTTCAGGGAGGTGGCGCTTCGCGCGCCTCCCCTCCCACCACCAATTGAACACAACTAGAGGATGATCAAATGTAATGGAATCAGTATACAGAGGTTTACTTCTCCTGAGAGATATTAAAGGAACACTCTAACCACCATGACCATTTCAGTAATTTGAAGTAGTCATGGTGGTAGGAGTCAGGATGTGCAGTGTTTCTGCTTGAAACAGGTAGGGGGGCTGAGAAAGAGAATTGTGGCTGAGAGAGAGGAAGGGACTGAGAGAGGGGGGACGAGAGGGGGGGGGGCGACTGACAGAGAGATGGGGGGCTGACATAGAGAGGGTGGTTGAGAGAGAGGGGGGTTGACAGAGAGGATGGCTGGGAGAGAGAGAGAGAGTGGCTGGGAGAGAGAGGGAGTGGGCTGAGAGAGGGGACTAACAGAGAGAGTGTCTGAGAGAGAGAGAGGGGCTGAGAGGGGGGGACTGACAGAGAAAGGGGGGGCTGAGAAAGAGACAGGGGACATGACAGAGAGAGGGTGGAGATGAGAGAGGGGGGGTGAGAGAGAGGGGGGATGAGAGAGAGGGGGGTGAGAGAGAGGGGGCTGATAGGGAGAGGGGGGAGATAAGAGAGAGAGGGGGCTGACAGCGAGAGGGGGGAGATAAGAGAGGGGGTCTGACAGAGAGAGGGGGGAGATAAGAG